>NC_134688.1:146310283-146457783 GCF_050947455.1 Rhinoderma darwinii | reverse complement strand
CCTCTCCGATATATTGATAAAATGATTTTAAACTGTATAAACCACTGGAGGTCGGGTATCAGTTGACATACCCATTACAAATTTCAGTCTAATGTATTTTGGCTCAGTTGTTGCATCAACATCTTTTGGTGCTGAAACCCGGGAGATTGCTCATCTGATAAGCTGTCACTGGAGGCCGGGCATCGCATCAGCGAATATTAAAAACTGGCTGGTATGTAAGAAGCTTATTCTTACAAAACCTTTTTCACTCATTCATTGCCAGGGATGGAAGTAGCTGTCATGATGTCACATCTCCTGAACGCAGTTATTTATCCAGAAGTATGGGGAATGTTGGAAAAATGTTGTGGGATGAATGATTGCAGATGCGTACGTTATCTTGAGTTGGTGTTTTAGATGTGTAAGATTTGTGTCTTGAATTCATAGTAAGATGATTGTTAGAACAGAAGCTGTGAGAAGTGAGTGTTTGACCCCCCTCCTGTTGAATGTGGTGATGTAGCGGATCTTTCTAGGAAACTTTTAAAGTGACAGTAAAAAAACTTGTGCAGAAATAAATAATGTGTGCATTGCGTCCAGCTATCTGTGTGTAAAGTGAGAAAGAAAGGATTGTACAAAGAACCTGCAATGAACTGTGCTGTTTGGATCTGTGTATTGTTATAGGGCTGTTGGAAATTTCATTTATTATTTGGCTGTTGTGTAGAAACTGTTAAGGATCAAAGGAAATGTTATCCTGTTGTCTGTTTGTTCTGAGAGAGCTGCATATAGGGGAAGCCTGACTCGGCGAGAGTCACAGATTACTGACTCAGTGGTGCTACATGTGTCCACAGGTGACACAATCTGTCCGTAGGTGGCAGAGTCTGTCCATAGGTGACAGAGACGTACTACAAACTGCTCATAGGTGGCAGAGTCTGTCTGTAGGTGACAGAAAGATTGGTTGGATATTCGTAGGTAATATCCTGTAGTACTTTTAGTACCACAAGGACTTCTGCGGTTAAGTCCTAATAATAAGGAACTCAGAGGGCAGAGTGGAAGCCCAGTAGCATACAGCAAAAAATGATTGTGACAAACAGGGGAAGAAAGATGCTATAACAACTATAGAGGGGTCCCATAATAATCAGGTCCTTTGTCAGCATTGTATTGGTCAAATTAATATATGAAACTGTATGTCACAAGTGTGATAAGCATTACCCAGTGCAATAGGGAAAACTTTGCATGTTGTATTGAATAACCATTTATATGCTTCTATCACACACTGCCAGCTTGAAATATTATGTGTAAGGGTCCTTAAAAAACCCCAGTCGTATGATAGCAACCTGTGTTCAATGACCTACACAAATTACAGTGAAGGAAATTGGTATTGGCACACACCCAGGGCCCCTAAAGAAATAATTACCAATATATGTTACAAAACCCCTAGACTACAACCCACAGAGTGAATGGTTGAGTGGGGAGGATGAGATATTTGTGATAAAATAAGTTGATTGTTCAAAAAGGTAGGTGTGTATGAAAATGTGCTCGTATGTGTAAACCTGTTCTCAGCGTGGCCTGAAGTCTGGCCTGTATCTTCCCCACTGCAAAGAACACGGCCAAGAAAATTTTCAGTGAAGTTGTGTGTAGTGACAGGGGAATCGTTTTCTCTCAAGTATTGAACTGGTGTTTGTATAATGATAAGATATCAGCAGCTCTCTAGATGTTATCCCAAAGTTAGTATGTTTGATAACGGTATTCAAGAAGTGTTGTGGGAATATTAAATACTGAGGTTAAGTTTTATGTAAAGTTCTAGACCAGCATGCCTTAGCATTGGACTATTGTAGGCATGTGTCAGATAAAAGGTACAGCAGCGGGAAATTCCAATTTGAAAACATTTTGTGTTGTAAAAGGAAAATTTTAGAGCAGAAAATTCCGTGAAGTATATATAAAAAGAAGAAAAATAAGTTTGTTTGTATCACTTTTATTTACTGCCCAATGTGAATGTTTAACGTAAAGATGTCATTATTAATGTTTTTCTTCAATTGATGTAAAGAAAGGATCTGCCAGGCACAGCTTCGGGGTTAACTCCCATAATTAATCAGTCAGCACCTGAATCTACATCCCTGAGACTGACTCCAGCTTCCACCACTCAGGCTGGCAGGCTTAGGAGTGGGAGAGCCTATCGCAACCTGGCCAGACTCAGCTAGCTCCCGCCCTCGGTCTATTTAAGCCTGCCCTTCCTGTCCCTCGGTGCTTGTGATTCTTTTCGTGTGGTTTCCTGGCCCAGCTACAGCTCCTTCTATTTTGATCCTGCTCCATACAGACCCTGGCTTACTGACTACTCTTCTGCTCTTCGTTTGGTACCTCGCACACTCCTGGCTTGACTCGGCTCGTTCACCACTCTGGTTGCTCACGGTGTTGCCGTGGGCAATTGCCCCTTTCCCTTGCTTGTATTCCCTTGTATGTTTGTCGTGTTTGTTGTGCACTTACTGAGCGCAGGGACCGTCGCCCAGTTGTACCCCGTCGCCTAGGGCGGGTCGTTGCAAGTAGGCAGGGACAGAGTGGCAGGTAGACTAGGGCTCACTTGTCCGTTTCCCTACCCCCCGTCATTACATAATCACAAGCCCATACCTAGTCTACCCTGGTCCCTGACACCACTATGGACCCCCGTGAGACCCTGGCTCAGCAAATGCAGGGTCTCTCCCTACAGGTCCAGGCCCTGGCTCAGAGGGTCAACCAGCCTGATGCTACCTTGATAGTTCCCCTCACCTCACCTCTTGAACCCCACCTCAAGTTGCCCGACCGGTTCTCAGGGGACCGGAGGGCTTTTCTCTCCTTTCGGGAGAGTTGTAGGCTTTACTTTCGTTTAAAGCCTCATTCCTCAGGTTCTGAGAGCCAGCGGGTGGGTATAATTATGTCCTGGCTCCAGGAAGGGCCCCAAGAGTGGGCCTTCTCCTTGGCTCCTGACGCCCCTGAACTTTCCTCCGTTGATTGTTTCTTTTCTGCTCTCGGACTTATTTATGACGAGACTGACAGGACTGCCTTTGCCGAGAGTCAGCTGGTGACCTTACGTCAGGGTAAGAGACCTGTTGAGGAGTATTGTTCTGACTTTAGGAAGTGGTGCGTAGCTTCTCGGTTGAATGACTCTGCCTTAAGGTGCCAGTTTAGGTTGGGTCTGTCAAATGCCCTGAAAGACCTGCTAGTTAGCTATCCCTCTTCTGACTCCCTAGACCAGGTTATGGCTTTAGCGGTACGACTTGACCGACGTCTCAGGGAAAGACAACGTGAATGTTTATGTGTTTTCTCCTCCGACTCCCCCATGATGCCTCCCGAAGTTCCGTTGCTTCGTTCCTCCCCAAAAGACTCAGAGATACCTATGCAACTCGGGGCCTCCGTGTACCCCCAACAACGTAGAGAATTCCGCAGGAAGAATGGTCTCTGCTTCTACTGTGGGGATGACAAGCATCAAGTGAACAACTGTCCTAAACATAAGAATGCAGCCGGAGAACTTCCGCGCCTAAGTGATCATCGGGGAGGTCACTTGGGCGCACAGGTATTTCCCGTAAATACGAAACGTACTAAGATCTTGCTTCCCTTTCAGGTCTCTTTTGGTGGTAGGTCTGCTACCGGCAGTGCCTTCGTGGATTCAGGGTCCTCTACTAATATCATGTCTGTGGAATTTTCTATGTCTCTTGCTATGCCTCTGATTGATTTGCCTAAACCTGTCCCGGTAGTGGGTATCGACTCCACTCCTCTTGCTAATGGTTACTTTACACAGCATACCCCTGTTTTTGAACTCCTTGTTGGCTCCATGCATTTGGAGCAGTGCTCTGTACTGGTGATGCAGGGATTATCGTCCGATTTGGTTCTAGGCCTTCCCTGGTTGCAGTTGCATAATCCCACGTTTGACTGGAATACTGGGGAGCTAACCAAATGGGGTAATGAATGTTTTACGTCATGTTTTTCTGTTAATTCTATTTCTCCCCCTGAGGAGGCGAACACGCTACCCGAGTTTGTTCAGGACTTCGCTGATGTTTTCTCTAAGGAGGCCTCCGAAGTGTTACCTCCTCATAGAGAATACGATTGCGCTATCGAATTGGTACCAGGAGCTAATCTTCCTAAGGGTAGGATATTTAATCTTTCTTGTCCCGAACGTGAAGCCATGAGAGAGTATATCCAGGAATGCTTGGCCAAGGGTTACATTCGTCCCTCTACTTCTCCGGTAGGTGCTGGTTTCTTCTTCGTAGGGAAGAAGGATGGTGGTCTTAGGCCATGCATTGACTACCGTAGCGTGAATAAGGTCACGGTAAGGAACCAGTATCCCCTTCCTTTGATTCCTGATCTCTTCAATCAGGTTCAGGGGGCCCAATGGTTCTCTAAGTTGGATCTACGGGGGGCATATAACCTTATCCGCATCAAAGAGGGGGATGAGTGGAAGACTGCGTTTAACACGCCCGAAGGCCATTTCGAATACCTCGTCATGCCCTTTGGGTTGTGTAATGCCCCTGCGGTCTTCCAGAATTTCATAAATGAGATTTTGAGAAATTACCTGGGGATATTTCTTGTAGTGTACCTTGATGACATACTGGTGTTTTCAAAGGACTGGTCCTCCCACATTGAGCATGTCAGGAAGGTGCTCCAGGTCCTTCGGGAAAACAAACTGTTTGCCAAAACCGAAAAATGTGTGTTTGGGGTACAGGAAATACCATTTTTGGGTCAAATCCTCACTCCTCATGAATTCCACATGGACCCCGCCAAGGTTCAGGCTGTGGCGGAATGGGTCCAACCTGCCTCCCTGAAGGCATTACAGTGTTTTTTGGGGTTCGCTAATTTTTACAGGAGATTTATTGCTAACTTCTCGGTCATCGCTAAGCCTCTTACGGACCTCACTCGCAAAGGAGCTGATCTCCTCCACTGGCCTCCTGAGGCTGTCCAGGCTTTTGAGGTCCTTAAGAAGTGCTTTATCTCGGCCCCGGTGCTGGTTCAGCCCAACCAAATGGAGCCATTTATCGTGGAAGTTGACGCATCTGAGGTGGGAGTGGGGGCTGTCTTGTCCCAGGGTACCAGGTCCCTCACCCATCTCCCCCCCTGTGCCTACTTCTCCAGGAAGTTTTCGCCAACTGAGAGAAACTATGATATTGGCAACCGCGAACTCTTAGCCATTAAATGGGCATTTGAAGAGTGGCGCCACTTCCTGGAGGGGGCTAGGCACCAGGTAACGGTCCTTACCGACCACAAGAATCTGGTTTTCCTAGAATCTGCCCGGAGGCTAAACCCGAGACAAGCTCGATGGGCGTTATTTTTTACCAGATTCAATTTTTTGGTTACCTATAGGGCTGGGTCTAAAAATATTAAGGCTGATGCACTGTCGCGTAGCTTCATGGCCAGCCCTCCTTCGGAGGAAGATCCTGCTTGTATTTTGCCTCCAGGTATAATCATTTCCTCGATCGATTCTGATTTAGTCTCTGAAACTGCTGCTGATCAAGGTTCAGCTCCCGGGAACCTTCCTGAGAACAAGCTGTTTGTTCCCCTGCAATTCCGGCTAAGGGTACTTAGGGAAAATCATGACTCCGCACTATCTGGTCATACAGGCATCCTGGGTACCAAACACCTCATTACTAGAAACGATTGGTGGCCTGGGTTGCCTAAAGACGTTAAGGCCTACGTCGCCGCTTGTGAGGTTTGTGCTAGGTCCAAGACTCCCAGGTCCCGACCAACGGGCTTACTGCGTTCGTTGCCCATTCCCCAGAGACCTTGGACACATATCTCCATGGATTTTATCACCGATTTGCCTCCATCCCAAGGTAAGCCGGTGGTGTGGGTGGTAGTAGACCGCTTCAGTAAGATGTGCCACTTTGTGCCCCTCAAGAAACTACCCAACGCCAAGACGTTGGCTACCTTGTTTGCCAAACACATCCTGCGTCTCCATGGGGTCCCTGTCAATATTGTTTCGGACAGAGGGGTACAATTTGTTTCATTGTTTTGGAGAGCCTTCTGTATGAAGTTGGAGATTGATCTGTCCTTCTCCTCTGCCTCCCATCCTGAAACCAATGGCCAAACTGAGAGGACTAATCAATCTCTAGAACAATATTTAAGGTGTTTTGTCTCTGACTGTCAATATGATTGGGTCTCATTCATTCCCCTCGCCGAATTTTCCCTTAATAACCGGGTCAGTAACTCGTCAGGGGTCTCCCCCTTTTTCTGTAATTTTGGGTTTAATCCACGGTTCTCCTCCGTTTCACCTGGTAGTTCCAACAATCCCGAGGTAGAGGTCGTTCATCGGGAACTGTGCACAGTCTGGGCCCAGGTTCAGAAGAACCTAGAGGCGTCCCAGAGCGTACAAAAAATTCAGGCTGATAGAAAACGTTTTGCTAACCCCCTGTTTATGGTCGGGGATCTGGTGTGGTTGTCGTCTAGGAACTTGCGTCTCAAGGTTCCGTCCAAGAAGTTTGCTCCCCGGTTTATTGGGCCGTATAAGGTCATTAAGGTCCTCAATCCTGTCTCTTTCCGGCTGGAGTTACCCCCGTCTTTTCGTATACACGACGTGTTTCATGCCTCCCTCCTGAAACGCTGCTCCCCGTCCTTGGCTCCCTCGAGGAGACCTCCTGTTCCCGTCCTCACCCCTGAGGGGGTGGAATTCGAAGTGGCCAAGATTGTGGACAGCAAGATGGTTCAAGGCTCCCTCCAGTACCTGGTCCATTGGAGAGGATACGGGCCCGAGGAGAGGACTTGGGTATCCGCCCGGGATGTTCACGCTGGGGTATTGGTCAGGAGGTTCCACCTGCATTTCCCCAGTAAGCCAGGTCCACTTAGAAAGGGTCCGGTGCCCCCTCATAAAAGGGGGGGTACTGTAAAGGATCTGCCAGGCACAGCTTCGGGGTTAACTCCCATAATTAATCAGTCAGCACCTGAATCTACATCCCTGAGACTGACTCCAGCTTCCACCACTCAGGCTGGCAGGCTTAGGAGTGGGAGAGCCTATCGCAACCTGGCCAGACTCAGCTAGCTCCCGCCCTCAGTCTATTTAAGCCTGCCCTTCCTGTCCCTCGGTGCTTGTGATTCTTTTCATGTGGTTTCCTGGCCCAGCTACAGCTCCTTCTATTTTGATCCTGCTCCATACAGACCCTGGCTTACTGACTACTCTTCTGCTCTTCGTTTGGTACCTCGCACACTCCTGGCTTGACTCGGCTCGTTCACCACTCTGGTTGCTCACGGTGTTGCCGTGGGCAACTGCCCCTTTCCCTTGCTTGTATTCCCTTGTATGTTTGTCGTGTTTGTCGTGCACTTACTGAGCGCAGGGACCGCCGCCCAGTTGTACCCCGTCGCCTAGGGCGGGTCGTTGCAAGTAGGCAGGGACAGAGTGGCGTGTAGACTAGGGCTCACTTGTCCGTTTCCCTACCCCCCGTCATTACAATTGAATTATCTGATTAAGATCAATTAATGATTATGCGATAAAAAGATTGTTCTCTATAGGAAGTGTCCAACTGGGAGCGGAAGGTGTGAAAAACAGATTCTAATGGCATGTGGATGAATAAAGGAAGGTGAAGCGGTAGCACCCAAGGGACTCTTAATGGCACTTGCATTTATGGTATGCGGCCTCACATATGCCCCCTAGACTGCAAGGATCGATTTGGTAAGATCTAATATGTATGTCCGAGGTTTTACAGCTGTTGCTGCTAAATTCTATTAAAGCTGTTTGATAATGCCTACAGAACAGTCCTGGCACACTGGTGCCAACCTTATCATCATACTCGCTATCCACAAAGAGAAGAGACCTTGAGAGGACTTCCCAGGTAATACAAATCAGAGTAAGAAAAATGTAGCTTGAAACAATTGTCAGATAAAACATATGGTAATTGTGAATATTTTTGTGGGTAGGAGCTGTTACAGGTAATCAGCTCAGAACATGGTACAAATCCTGCTGAAAAGTGTAACATCAAGTACAAAATAAAATGTACCCAGTAACTACACATTTTCTAGGTGCCCTGTCCATTGGGACAAATAAGTTTTTCTTACATAAAGGTGTTTGTGTGTTTGATTTAATTTAACTCCTACCCGCATGAGTCAGTAACTATACGTCGTCGCAGGAGGTTACTTCCCGCACGAGGAGGTATAATTACTGAGTTGTTCCCGGTGTACACAGCCGGTGGCTGTGTGCGCCGGTAATCGGGAGAGAAGTTGTCCCTGATAGCTAACGCTCCCGAGTCACCGAGAACGGACCAATAGCAGCGGTCCATTGCCGGCGATTGCTGTGATTGGCGGGTCTGTTCAGACTCATCAATCACAGTGCAGTTTTAGCCGGGGGTGGGTAAAAAAATAGCCCCCCCGACAGCTTAAACATCTCAGTCTCTGGCAACGGACCCTTAGAAGCGGTCCAATGCCGGCGATCGATGTGATCGGTAGATCTGCACAGATCTGTACAAATCAATCGATCCTCCCTAAAAGTGATCAAAAGTATTCTAAAAGTTTTAAAAACACTTCCTTTGCTCCCCCTCCCCCATGTCTCATGTGACCGGCAATGGATCGCTGCTATTGGTCCATTGCCGGTGAGTGCTGTGATTGGTGGATCTGTTCAGACCTACCAATCACAGTGCGTTTTCTTGCAGAGCGTTTGAAAAATACAGGATACAGGCTCTGATCTCTTAGTTGGTGTTTAGTAGTTGGAAAAATCAGAGCCTGTATCGTATTGTCATAGTGAAAATAGTGAATAACCCCTAATTTTCACTTCCCCTGTTCCCCACCACCTCCAAGTGTATAAGGTAGATTATTTTAACTTTTTTTTTTGATCACTTAAAATAATAAATTAAAAGGGTATGTTCACATGGCTTAGCAAAATACGTCTGAAAATACAGCTCCTGATTTTCAGATGTTTTTGTGACTACTCGCGTTTTTCGCCATTTTTTCAGGCGTAATTCGAGGCGTAAGACGCCCAAATTACGTCTGAAAACAGTGCGTGTGAACATACCCAAAGAAGCTTCATTTTCTCTGAAAACAGCTCCGTATTTTCAGACGTTTTGTGTTAAGCCTGTGAACATACCCACAGGGTATGTTCACGCTGCCTTTTTTCTGGCTTTTTTCGGGCCTTAAACGCCCGAAAAATGGCCGAAAAATCAGAAGCAGAACTCCTCCAAACATCTGCCCATTGATTGCAATGGGAAAAACAGTGTTCTGTTTCAATGGGCCATTTCTTTATGCGGCCGTTTTAAGAAAACGGGCACGTAAATGAAACGGCCGTAAAAAAGAAGTGCAGGTCACTTCTTGGGACGTTTTTGGAGCTGTTTTTCATTGACCCTATTGAAAACAGCTCCAAAAACTGTGAAAATCGCGAGTGGCTTAAAAAACTTCTGAAATCAGGAGCTGTTTTCCCTTCAAAACAGCTCTGTATTTTCAGACGTTTTTGACTCAGCGTGTGAACATACCCTTAGTGTTTAGTGTTTTAAGTGAGAAAAATTAAAAAAAAACAAAAGAAAAACGTAGTGTTTCAGTGTGAGGGCATGTTCACACGGCCTATTTTCGGCCATTTTTCGGGCCGTAAACTCCTGAAAAATGGCCGAAAAATCGGAAGCAGAACGCCTCCAAACATCTGCCCGTTGATTTCAATTAGAAAAACGGGTTCTGTTCTGACGGGCCATTTTTTACGCAGCCGTTTTGAAAAACGGTCGCATAAAAAAACAGCCGCGAAAAAGAAGTGCAGGTCACTTCTTGAGACGTTTTTGGAGCCGTTTTTCATTGACTCTATAGAAAACATCTCCAAAAACGGTCGTAAAAAACGCAGCGAAAAACGCCGCGAAAATCACGAGTGGCTTCAAAAATGTCTGAAAATCAGGAACTGTTTTCCCTTGAAAACAGCTCCGTATTTTCAGACGTTTTTAGTCTAGTGTGTGAACATACCCTTAGGGTATGTTCACACGCAAACTCAAAAACTTGTCAATAGAGTCTATGAAAAACGGCTCCAAAAACGTCCCAAGAAGTGACCTGCACTTCTTTTTCGCGGCCATTTAAAAAAAACAAAAAACAGCCCGTCGGAACAGAACGCCGTTTTTCCCATTGTAATCAATGGGCAGATGTTTGGAGGCGTTCTGCTTCCGATTTTTCGGCTGTGTGAACATACCCTCAGCGTTAGTTAGTGTTTTATGTGAAAAAAACTAAAAAAATCTTTGTTATACTTTGTTACAGTTCACTGAGCTACGTGTGTGTAAACTAAATTTATGTATCGGAAACTAAAGTGTGTATTAACCCTTTCAGAACCAAGGGTCATCGATGCCTCAATGACATGGCCTAAATGTAAAGTTTTGGCATACATTCTTTTAAACTGTCATAACTGTTAACCGCTTCCCGACCGCCCACAGTAAATTCACGTCGGCACTTGATGGGCTCTCTGCAGAGCCAACGTGAATTCACGGTGGGTATTAAAAGCGCGATACGGGTATCTCAGAGTAGCCCTGACACCCAGATCGCGCCGTTAACCCCTGCCTCTGGTCCCGGAGACATGATCGGGACCTAATTGGTTCAGGTACCGATCATGTGATTGCAGGGAAAGTTTGTTGTAGCAACGAAATGGAAAGTTTGTTACTATAACAAACTGGAAAGCTTGTTGCTACAACAAACTTTGCCGGGGACCAATTGCGGGAGCTGCAGTCGGTTGCATGGCAAAACCGGAGGCCATACGACAGCCTCTGAGTCTGCCATGCACGGCAGCCTATGAGTACCAACCGGGGGCCGATCCTCATGGGCTTCCTGTCAGTGTGACTTTCAGGGTCACACTGACAGTTTATAATATGTCACACTACCTAGGTAGTGTAATGTATTATAGCAGCTACCAGTGCTGAGGTCTTCAAGTAAAAAGTAAAAAAAAAGTAATAAAAATGTTTTATAAAAGTGTAAAAACAAGTTAGAAGTTACAAAAACCAAAAATGCTTTTTTCCTATGATAAGTCTTTTATTATAGGAAAAAAATTAAAATGTTAAAAAAAAGTACACATATTTGGTATCACCGCATTTGTAACGACCCAAACTATAAAACTATAATATTATTTTTCCCGCACGGTGAACACTGCAAAAAAAATAATTGAAAAACAATGTCAGAATCACTATTTTTTTGGTCATCATCCCTCCCAAAATATAGAATAAAAAGTGATCAAAAAGTCGCATGTACCCCAAAAAAACTACAACCTGTCCCGCAAAAAACAAGCCCTTACACTGCTTTTCTGACTGAAAAATAAAAAAGTTATGGCTCTCAGAATATGGTGACACAAAAAATAAATTATTTTGTCGAAAAGTGATTTTATTGCGCAAACGCCACAAAACATAAAAAAACTATGTACATATGGTATCGCCATAATTGTATCGACCCGCAGATTAAAGTAAAATGTCATTTATAGCGCACGGTGAAGACTGTAAAAAAAAAAAAGACAAAAAACATTGTCAGAATTTATGTTTTTTTGTCACTTTCTTGCCAAAAAAATCGAATAAAAAGTGATCAAAAAAAAATCACATGTACCCTAAAATGGTACCAATGAAAACTACAGATTGTTCTGCAACAAATAAGCCCTCACACAGCTCCGGTGGAAAAAAATAAAAAATGTTTTGGCTCTCAGACTATAACGACATAAATTGTGCAGAGTATCCAAAAGCGGATAAGATCGGGCACCATTTATCAGTGCGACATTGGCCACATATCTATGAATTATTATTTATTTACCACATTATTATACCCTCTTGTTATGCCCTGATGTACTCTGCCCAGCTTACATATACCCCCACATTATAAACTGAAATACCAGCAAAACCCCAAACAGATCTATTACCAAGCAAAATCTGCGCTCCAAAAGCCAAATGGCGCTCCCTCCTTTTTGAGCCCCTTAGCGTGCCCAAACACCAGCTTACGTCCACATATCTGACATTTTATATCCGGGAGAACCCGCTCAACATTGTATGAGGTATTTGTCTTCAGTGGCACAAACTGGGCACGACATATTGTGCATTAAAATGGCATATCAGTGGAAAATGTTAATTTTCACTTTGCACCATCCGCTGCGCATTAACTCCTTTGCGCACCACGACTTAATAGCATGTCATGGTTCGAGGGGTTATATATGAACCGGGCTCATGCACTGCGCCCGCTCCATATTCTGCAGGTGTCAGCTGTGTATTACAGCTGACACCCGGGACTAACGGACAGGAACAGCGATCGCACTGTTACAGGAGCCTGTAAAAATGACATTATACTGTAATACATTAGTATTGCAGTGTATTGTACCAGCAATCTAATGATCGCTCGTTTCAGTCCCCTAGGGGGATTAATAAAATGTGTAAAAAAAAAATGTGAAAAAAGTTATTATTAGTGAAAAAAATATATAATATATTCAAAGTCCAAAAAATTCCCCTTTCCCATATTTCCTCTAAAGTAATGTAAGAAGTAAAAAAATAAACAAAATTGGTATCGCTGCATCCGTAAAAGTCCGAACTATTACAATATACCATTATTTAACTCGCAATGGGAACGCCGTAAAAAATAAAGAATTTAAAACGCCAAAATCTCTGTTTTTTGGTCACCTTAGCTTTTAAAAAAAAAATCATAAAAAGTGATCAAAAAGTTGTATGTAAAAAAAATTAAAACTACAGCTCGTCCCGCAAAAAATAAGCCCTCACACCGCTCAATCGACCAAAAAATAAAAAAAACTGATGCCTCCCGGAATGTGGTGAAAGAAAACATTTTGTTTTTTTAACAAACAGTTTTTACTTTGTAAAAGTAGTAAAATATATTTAAAAAAAACTGTATAAATTTGGTATCACCGTAATCGTATTAAGTCTCAGAAAAAATTTGAGTTGTTGTTTTTACCGCATGGTGAAAGCCGTAAAAACGAAACCCAAAAAACAATGGAGGAATCGCAACTTTTTCCAATTTCAGCATGCAAAGAATTTAATTTTACGTTTCCCAGTACATTAAATAGTACTTTAAATGGTGTCACTAGAAACTACAACTCCTCCCGCAAAAAAATAAGCCCTCACACCACTCGACTGACGGAAAAATAAAAAAAGTTATGGCTCTTGGAAAGCTGGGAGGGAAAAACTAAAATGTAAAAGCAAAAAAATGGATCAGTCCTGAAATGGTTAATTAACTTCTACTGAAAAAGTATTTATAACCACGTGGGGTATTGCCGTACTTGGGAGAAATTGCTTTACAAATGTTGGGGTGCTTTCTCCTTTATCCTTTGTGAAAATGAAAAAATTCAACATTTTTGTGGAACAAAATTTTGATATTAATTTTCACGGCCTAATTCTAAAAAATTCTGCAAAAAAACCTGTGGGGTCTAAATGATCACTATACCGCTAGATAGATTCCTTAAGGGTGTAGTTTCTTAAATGGGATCAGTTTTGGGGTGTTTCCACTGTTTTAGTACCTCAGGGGCTTTGCAAATGCAACATGACACCCAAAAACTATTCCAGCCAAATTTGAGCTCTAAAAGCCAAATATTGTTCCTTCCCTTCTGAGTCCTGCCATGGGTCCAAACAGCAGTTTATTACCACATATGGCATATTGCTGTAATCAGGACAAATTTATCTACAAATTTTGTGGTACTTTTTCTCCTTCATTCATTGTAAAAATTAAACATTTGTATTTGTTTTTTCAGAAAAAAATAGATTTTCATTTTCACGGTCTAATTCCAATAAATTCAGCAAAAAAAATAATTGTGGGGTCAAAATGCTAACTATACCCCTAGAAAAATTCCTTGAGGGGTATAGTCTCCAAAATGGGGTCACTTTTGGGGGGTTTCCACTGTTTTGGTCCCTCCAGGGTGTTGCAAACGCGACATGGCACTGAAAACTATTCCAGCAAAATCTGCGCTCCAAAATCCAAATGGCGCTACTTCCTTCTGAGATCTGCTGTGGGTCCAAACAGCAGTTTAGTACCACATATGGGGTATTGCCGTAATCGAGAGAAGTAGCTTTACAAGTTTTGGGGTGCTTTTTATTCTTTGTTCCTTGCAAATATATTTTTGTTTTAATATATTTTTTCAGATAAAAAGTAGATTTTCACTTACACAGACAAACTCCAATAAATATAGCAAAAGACCTGTGGGGTCAAGATGCTAACTATACTTCTAGATAAATTCCTTGAGGTGTGTAGTTTCCAAAACCATGTGTCACTTTTGGGGGATTTCCACTGTTTTGGCCACACAAGACCTCTTCAAACCTGACATGGTCCCTAAAATATATTCTAAAAAAAGGAGGCCCCAAAATCCACTAGGTGCTTCTTTGCTTCTGAGGCCTGTGTTTCAGTCCATTACCACACTAGAGCCACATGTGGGATATTTCTAAAAACTGCAGAATCTAGGCAATAAATATTGAGTTGCGTTTGTCTGGTAAAACCTTCTGTGTTACAGAAGAAAATGTATTACATATGAATTTCAGCAAAAAAAATGTAATTTGTAAAATTCCCCTCTACTTTGCTTTAATTCCTGTGAAACGCCTAAAGGGTTAAGAAACTTTCTGAATGCTGTTTTGAATACTTTGAGGGGCGCAGTTTTTAATATGATGTGATTTATGGGGTATATCTAGTACATAAGGCCCTCAAAGCCACTTGAGAACTGAACTGGTCCTTGAAAAATAGCCTTTTGAAATTCTCTTGAAAATGTGAGAAATTGCTACTAAAGTTCTAAGCCTTGTAACGTCCTAGAAAAATAAAATAATGTTCAAAAGACAATGTAAATATAAAGTAGACATATGGAATATGTGAAATAGTAACTATTTTGTGTGGTATTACTATCTGTTTTACAAGCAGATACATTTAAAATTAGAAAAATCATAATTTTTGCAAATTTTCTTTAAGTGTTGGTGTTTTTCACAAATAAGCAAAGAATTTATTGACCAAATTTTTCCACTAGCATAAATTACAATATGTCACGAGAAAACAATCTCAGAATCGCTTGGACAGGCAAAAGCATTCCAGAGTTATTACCACATAAATTGACACATGTCAGAATTGAAAAAATGGGGCTGGTCCTGAAGGCCAAAATGAGCTCGGTCCTGAAAGGGTTAAACTACTTTGGATAACTTAACAATTTTTTTTTAGAACAAATCACACTTTCAAAAAAGATATCGTTTTACTACATATGCAACACATATTTTATATTACAAACAAACAATTGATCAAAAAACTGGAAAAAATAAATAAATAAATTTTTATTTTGGCTATATTTTTTTGCTTTTTACGCTAATAATTGATAAAAACACTTCTTTTTTTTCCAACTGTTAATGTATAATGAATTGCGGTTTACTCGACAAACCTCATTCAAGTGGATGATGCTGATTCGTCAGGATCATACACTCCCATTCCTAACGCCCAGCTAGTAAAAGAAGTAAAAATGCCCCGATGTACACACATAATACACGCCCAGTTGTACTTTTACTGTAAACACGCCCAGTTGTACTTTTGCAAGCCTCATTTGCATAAATACAAAAATGGTCATAACTTGGCCAAAAATGCTAGTTTTTTAAAAATAAAAACGTTACTGTAATCTACATTGCAGCGCCTATCTGCTGCAATAGCAGATAGGGGTTGCAAAATCTGGTGACAGAGCCTCTTTAAGGCTCAGAGAGAGATCTCAAGAGGTTCAACAGGAGAGACGCCTTCCTAGACTGGTGCCCAACTTCCAGCAACCCCTCTTGCCTTCTTCTACTGCTCCACCCGAGGTTTCGATGCAGGTGTGGATCGGCTTAAACTGTCCATTCAGGAGAAACAGCGCAGGCGCACTTCTGGACTCTATCTTTATTGCGGCCTCGCTGGCCATGTCGTGTGTCTGTGTCCCTAGAGGATTGGTTGGAGAGACAACCCTGGGCGTCTTAGCATTTAATAGAGAACTCTCCTCCAAACTGTTCATTCCTGTGTCCATCGTCGCTTGCAAGAGGCCCCATCCGGTCTCTGCCTATCTGGTCTCTGGCTCTGTGGCCAATTTCATCTGCCAAGACCTTGTGGATCTCCTTCAGTTGCCCACTGTTCTGCTGGACAGGCCATTTATCGTTGCTTCGGTAGATGGACTGCCATTGCCTGATCCTGTTTTGTCTGTGACCAAGCCATTGAGACTACTAGTAGGAGTTCTTCACTCTGAGTTCATCTCCCTGTTTGTCCTGCCCAAGGCCGTCAGCCCCGTGCTGCTGGGTTTGCCTTGGCTCCGTCTACATGCCCCAGTACTGGATTGGAACTCCGGAGAGGTTCTTCAGTGGGGTCCCAAGTGTCTCGATCGCTGTCTGGGGCATATCCATCCGCCTCAGTCTCCCCCGCATCAGTCATTAGTCATTGGCAGGGTTGCCTCCTTGTTACTCTCTGTTCACAGATGTCTTCAACAAGAAGGAAGCAGAGACGTTTCCACCACATCGAGCATATGATTGTCCTATCGACTTGGTTCCTGATTCAACTCCTCCTCGCGGTAGAGTATACCCTCTCTCCTTGCCTGAAACCCAGTCTATGTGGGCCTACATTAAGGAGAATCTGGACAGGGGTTCCCCAGCCGGAGCCGGGTTTTTCTTTGTCAAGAAGAAAGATGGATCCATCCGACCCTGCATTGACTACCGGGGCCTCAAGCAGATCACGGTGAAGAACAGGTACCCATTGCCTTTGATTTTGGTACTATTTGATCGCATACGGGGGGGGGAGGGCAATTTTTTTATTCTAAACTAGACCTGCGGGGGGCCTACAATCTAATCCGGATTTGTCAGGGTCACGAGTAGAGGACTGCATTTAATAGTCGTGATGGTCACTATGAATACCTGGTCATGCCCTTCAGCCTCTGTAACGCCCCCGCGGTACTTCAAGAATTTGTCAATTACATTTTTCGTGATCTCCTCTATGTCTGTGTTGTGGTGTATCTCGATGACATGGTGTTGCTTCGATTAAGCTGGAGAAGTGCGTGTTTGAGAAAAAGTCTCTACCCTTCCTGGGCTATATCATCTCCCATCAGGGTCTCAAAATGGACCCTGAAAAAGGTAAAGGCGGTTCTGGAATGGCCACGTCCCCAAGGCTTAAGGGCCATACAACGCTTCCTGGGATTCGCCAACTTCTACCAGCTGTTCATCCCCAACTTCTCTTCATTGACAACTCCCATCTCTACCCTCACTAAAAAGGTGTGGACTCCGGAAGCAGAAGCCGCATTTAAAACCTTGAAAAAGGCCTTCACGTCAGCCTCTATTCTTCATCACCCTGATGTATCCCTACAGTTTTCATTAGAGGTGGACGCTTCCTCTGTCAGTGCTGGTGTACTTTTGTTCCAGAGAGGTTCGAAAGGCGAGACTGTGGTATGTGGCTACTATTCTAAGCTGTTTTCTTCCGCAGAACGCAATTACTCGATTGGGGATCGGGAGTTACTGGCCATCAAGCTGGCCCTGCAGGAGTGGAGACACCTACTGGAAGGCGCAGCTCATCCTATCCTGGTCTTTACGGACCACAAGAACCTGACCTATCTTCAGACGACTCAACGGATGAATCCTCGTCAAGCCAGGTGGTCGCTGTTCTTTGCCCGGTTCCGGTTCAAGCTCCACTACCGACCTGCCGGCAACAATGTGAGGGCCGATGCCTTGTCTCTGTCATTTGAGACAGAGGACACTGTGGAGTCCCCACAGAATATTATTGATCCTTTCTGCATCTTCTCTGTTAACCCTCTGCAAGTTAGAGACATTCCTCCGGGAAGGACTTTTGTACGTCTGGCAGACAGAGGAAGAATCCTTTGCTGGGGTCACAGTTCCAAGCTGGTGCCCGTAAGACCCGAGACCTAATTGCCCATCAGTTCTGGTAGCCCACGCTGCCCAAAGACGTCATGGACTTTGTCTCCTCCTGTACGGTATGCGCATCAAATAAAGTTGCCCACTCCAGACCAGCTGGTCTGCTTCAGCCAGTGCCTGTGTCCGATGCACCCTTGCAGCATGTTGCGATGGACTTTATCACGGATCTGCCTCCCTCTGCTAGGTGCAGTGTGATCTGGGTGGTGGTGGATCGATTTTCCAAAATGGGTCATTTTGTTCCACTGACTGGCCTGCCTTCTGCTGCTCGACTGGCTGACCTCTTCATTCTACACATCTTCCGTCTGCACTGCTTGCCCCTGCATATTGTCTCGGATCGAGGGGTCCAGTTCACTTCGAAGTTCTAGAGAGCACTCTGCGGCCTCCTCGGTGTAAAGTTGGACTTCTCCTCGGCCTATCACCCCCAGTCCAATGGCCGAGTTGAGAGGGTTAACCAGATTATGGAGAACTATCTGCGGCACTTTGTCTCCAGGCGGCATGATGACTGGGTGCAGCTGATCCCGTGAGTTCTCCTATAATAACAATACTAGTGAGTCTACCCCCTCCAGTCCGTTCTTCATCGTCTACGGTCAACAACCTCGAATACTTCTTCCTGTCTCTACTTTGTCCCAGGTGCCTGTAGCTAACTCTACCTTCAGGGACTTTCTGCGGATAAAGCAACAGATCCGATCTTCTATTCTGCTGGCGGTGGACCGCATGAAGAGAAAGGTAGACACTAAAAGATGAGGGCTTCCTCAGTTTATTCCAGGTACGAAGGACTGTCTGTCTTCCAGGAATATGTGGCTGAGAGTGCCGTCTTGCAAATTTTCTCCCAGGTTCCTCGGACCCTTCAAGATTCTGCTACAAATTAACCCTGTGTCTTACAAGCTTCAGCTGCCTCCAACCCTCAATATTCCTAACTCCTTCCATGTCACCCTGCTGAAGCCAGTGGTCCTGAACCGCTACTCCAGGACTCCTAGTTCCGCAGTGGCTCATGGCGGCTCGTCAGGGACTTTTGAAGTAAGGGAGATCCTGGCCACCAAGAAAGTGGGAGTAAGGACGTTTTATTTGGTGGATTGGAGGGGATTCGGTCCAGAAGAGAGGTCTTGGGAGCCAGAGGAGAACATTGATGCTCCTGTTCTCGTGAATAAGTTTCTCTCCCGCTCTGGCCCCAAGAGGAGCGGGCGTAAGAGGGGGGATACTGTTACATCTATGGCCGCGGCCCGTCGTTCTGACTTACCCTCCGACGGCCGCAGCCATGGACACGTGAGTTCCCTGTGGCGTCTCCCTCCTGTGAGATGCTGCCACTCACTTCCTGGATCCGAGACTGTCTCTCGCATGGCTAGCACGTTGAAGTCAAGTTGTGTCTTCCGCTGCATCTACTGTGTCACACCCCGCCGGGTGTCTGTCTACTGCCGGAGCCTTATATCCAACCTTAATCACCGCTACTTTCTACATTACCTCAGGTATCCTTTCTGGACTATAGACTTTGTACTTTACCTGTTTGGCCAGCTGCTATCCCGCTACACGGTACGGCCCAGTCGGTCCACATCCCACGCCATGACACTATGATACTGAAGGTAGCAGCAGACATTTTGCCATATTGTCGCCTTATCGATAAGAATAAAATATGCGCATTCTCTATTCAGGTTACTCCTTGAATCTCTTTGATAAGTACATAAATTCTTCTAACAATTGCTTTTTGAGCTGGGAATCCAACATCTCCTGACCCCTTGTCTACCCGAGGACTGAATACCATGCACGGGGTATAGTTATTCAATGAACTCACTAAATCTAAATACCTCCGCCTGAATTGCCGTTAAACAGAGGCCAGTCTGATGGGACAGACGGGATGGCTTGAAGGATTCTAAAAGAACGTACAAGAAGAATTGAGGATTTGAGTTTTCATCTGAATAAAGGTAATAGAATTTTGTTTATATATGTTTTTATTATTTTTCATATTTAGATGTTATAAGGTTATGTGATAAAAAACTAAGTTGGATATTAGGTACTAAGACTGGGTCTTAGTTATATTAAGCACAGGTCTTACTATAAAAACCTGGGAATGACTGTTCTCGAGGTTAGAAATCCATAGCCTGTGTGAGAAGGCTACAGGTAATAAATAACTCCGTGCAGCACGTAAAAGATAAAGTACTTGGAGATTTGGAGTATCTCCTATAGATTAAGGATTATAGAGTATTAGCATTATTTGTTGTATACAGTTCAATATTGTGGTTAAAAGCATTGAATGATTGAGATATGAGGGGAACAGCTTTGTCTTTGTAAATGTCTGAATTGTGCTGTGTAAGGTAATGATGTGTATAGGTTTATGCTTCTGTGAATGTATGATATGAAACATATATGAGACTCCTTGACTGTGAAAAATGAATGTATGAGGGTTAAATAAATAAAACCCTGTGTGTATAAGGGAGTCCAATTAGGAATAGTCCTAGGTAAAATTGTTACTAGGACAAATTGGTAGAAAAAATACTATTAAAACACCCAGGAACATTAAGTATATGACTGATCAGGATCATGCTTGTAAATATTGGTGTGAGTGTAATAGAAAAAAAATTAAGAAATTAAACTTTTTACTAATGTATTAACATGGAGAATGATGACATGTCTTGTAGGAGAACAGAAGTTATACTGATTCTATTGTGTGAGTTACCAGACAGGGAGTCACAGGAATTCCATCTGTTCAACTAACCATTGTATATAATAAATTAACCTTTATTTTTACCGCATTATATTATATACACCGTGTTCCAAATATTATGCACATTGGATTTAAGTGTCATAAACATTTAATTATTAGTTTTTAAATTAAACTCATGGATGGTATTGTGTCTTAGGGCTCTTTGGATCATTGTAATCAATCTCAGACACCTGTGATAATTAGTTTGCCAGGTGTGCCCAATCAAAGAAAAACGACTTAAGAAGGACGTTCCACATTATTAAGCAGGTCACAGGTTTCAAGCACTATGGGAAAGAAAAAGGATCTCTCTGCTGCCGAAAAGCGTGAAATAGTGCAATACCTTGGACAAGGTATGAAAACATTGAATATTTCAAGAAAACTTAGGCGTGATCATCGTACTGTGAAAAGATTTGTGGCTGATTCAGAGCACATACGGGTTCGTTCAGATAAAGGCATAATGAGGAAGTTTTCTGCCAGACAAATTAATAGGATTAGGAGAGCAGCAGCTAAAATGCCATTGCAAATCAGCAAACAGGTATTTGAAGCCGCTGGTGCCTCTGGAGTCCTGCGAACCTCAAGGTGTAGGATCCTCCAGAGGTTTGCAAGTGTGCATAAAGCTATTATTCGGCCACCCCTAAACAATGCTCACAAGCAGAAACCGTTGCAGTGGGCTCAGAAATACATAAAGACTAATTTTCAAACCGTGTTGTTTACTGAGGAGTGCCGTGCAACCCTGGATGGTCCAGATGGATGGAGTAGTGGATGGTTGGTGAATGGCCACCATGTCCCAACAAGGCTGCGACGTCAGCAAGGAGGTGGCGGAGTCATGTTTTGGGCTGGAATCATGGGGAGAGAGCTGATAGGCCCCTTTAGGGTCCCTGACGGTGTGAAAATGACCTCTGCAAAGTACGTAGAGTTTATGACTGACCACTTTCTTCCGTGGTACAAAAAGAAGAACCGTGCCTTCCGTACCAAAATTATCTCCATGCATGACAATGCACCATCTCATTCTGCAAAGAATACCTCTGTGTCATTGGCTGCTATGGGCATAAAAGGAGAGAAACTCATGGTGTGGCCCCCATGTTCCCCTGACCTCAACCCTATTGAGAACCTTTGGAGCATCCTCAAGCAAAATATCTATGAGGGTGGGAGGCAGTTCACATCAAAACAGAAGCTCTGGGAGGCTATTCTGACATCCTGCAAAGATATTCAAGCAGAAACTGTCCAAATACTCACAAATTCAATGGATGCAAGAATTGTGAAGGTGATATCAAAGAAGGGGTCCTATGTTAACATGTAACTTGACCTGTTAAGATTTTTTTGATTGAAAGAGCTTTTGATTTCTGTAAATATGACCTCCTGATGCTGCAAATTCAACAAATTACCATTTTAGTTCTCTTTACAACCTTTAAAATGCTTTGATCTCTGTTGTGCATAATTTGAAACAGTGCACTTTGAGTTTTTTACTTCTAAAAAAAAAATCTGTTATCATTAAGAGATTTGTTCAATAAAATTAGCATTATACTCCAACGGTTGATGTCTTGAAGATTATACTGACTGTCATTTGCATCGACTATTTAGGAAAATCAGCGAAAAATAACATTTGCATAATAATTTGGAACGCGGTGTAGACATGTGCCAGTGGTATTGTACACTAGGTCTCTTCTGGTGTGCATACGTCATATTGGCTATATAAACTGCTGTAATTAATAATTTTATGCCCAATCTGAATAGGAAGACTTTGGTTTATATTATAGATTGCATAATATGTGTAATATTGTAAAATATGTAGAATTGTTATGATAACTGTATGTGTGCTGTTTGAATGAACGGAAGTATATGGTATAGTCTCTGTGTTTTACAGACTTATCCACCAGAATGTGGGTCTAAGTTGAGATACTTTATTATAAACTCTGTGTGTGAAGTGGCGGGTAACCACTCCCATCCGCGAATCTGGACAGCGCTCTTGCACGTCCACGTTGTGACTATTATTGCGCTCGTGGTCAGGAGTGAGTTAGCAAGTTAATAATTGAGAAAAGTAAGTTCTGCATCGTTTCTGTTTGGGTTATAAGCATTTTCTACTATTAGAGTTATGCTCTTACAGCAATTATAACCCCACATGCTTCATCAATGTATGGTATGTCACCTAACATGATGATGATGATGATCTACTATCCATGATAAGTAGAATGTCAAAGCCTAGAACAAGGGAATATATCCAGTTAGTGAGTTACAGTAAGTAAAATAAGATTTTATGACTGATAGTTACATTAATGTACCCCAGACAATCAGATTAATTCCCAATATCCATAGTTTTAAACGTGCCCTGAAAACACATCTATTTAGACAGGCCTATAACCTTCCCTAATCTGACTCCTTTCCATGGCCCCCCTTGTAGATTAGTCATCAGAATAAGATTCCGTAACACTCCTTCACTTCATGTCCGTCATACACGGATACTGGCTGGTGACCGGCTCATGCAGCTTTATGTGTACCACCCCATGTGTATAAAAGTGGCCGGACTATTGTACAGAACAAACACTGTTACACTTTGTGTCTCCCTTATTTCCTCATAGATTGTAAGCTCTTGCGAGCAGGGTCCTCACTCCTCAGGTTTGAATTGTAAATTAACTTTGTCAGTATGTAATGTCTGATATTGTTTGTTTCATGTTCCCTCTAAATTGTAAAGTGCTGTGTAATATGTTGGCGCTATATAAATAAAGATTATTATTATTAGATTATTAATGTAGATACTCCAATGTAATTAAATCTAGGAGAATAGAGAAAGCCTTGAACTTGTACTAAATTGTTGGAGTTGAAGAAACAAAGAGAAAGGTAATAATAATAATAATAATATGTTGCCATTATATTGATCCTGCAGGCAACCTATGTGTTAAAGCTAGTCTAACAAAAATAGCTGATTTCAGAGAAAAGTAGCTACAAGAACAAGAGGTTAACAAAGACTCCTCGTGGAATAATACCTTTTCTTTCTTAAAATCCAGCTAATTGATTTAAGGGAATAGCAGGATGACTGATGAGTATACTTCAAACTGTGTTCCAAATTATTTTGTTTTGCATACTTGGCTATATAGGCTTTCATTTGTTAATATGGCTAATGAACTGAAGTATAAGATTGTGTAAAAAGACTGTTTTGTTGTAGTTTTTTATGTACCGTATCTATAAGGTTTAAATAATTAAAGTTATCTGTGTACAGTCATGTTTTAGCATTATAAATATAGCAGAAATTTCGTTTCCTTAGAGCATTTTGGCTCGCTGAAGATTATTAGTTCTAAAAGAAAAGGGTAGAAAAGGTGGGGGCTGAGGGCAGCAGCTGAATGCAGTGTATGAGCATGTTAGAAGGAATGTAAAATTCTGCTCTCTCTCTCTCTCTTTTGAAATATTTAACAAACATGGTCTGCATAAATGATAGATTGCTAAGTTATCAGGTAATAAACTAATAATAGCAACGAAGAGAAAGGATCCAGCGATGTATAGTGTAGATAAGGGAAAACTGAGTTCCCACTTTATTGAAAAATAATCCACGAACAGTGACACAAAGTAACGGAAACACAGGAGGGTAACAAGGTGGTAGAATGGCAAAGAATGAAGCCTACGCGTTTCAAGCACTGGCTGTGCTCTTAGTCATGGCTCAGAGCACAGCCAGTGCTTGAAACGCGTAGGCTTCATTCTTTGCCATTCTACCACCTTGTTACCCTCCTGTGTTTCCGTTACTTTGTGTCACTGTTCGTGGATTATTTTTCAATAAAGTGGGAACTCAGTTTTCCCTTATCTACACTATACATCGCTGGATCCTTTCTCTTCGTTGCTATTGTGTCTTGCCGCGAGCCGTGGCGGCTGATCCGGGCGATACTCAACACAGGAGTGTGAAGCTGGTGAGCTGGAGGTTTCCTCCCTTTTCCTTTTTCCCTTTTCCCTGCTATTACCAATAAACTAATAACTCCCATTGTGTCTCCCTATAATATCCATTTTTTCCTCTATCCTTCTGTCTCCAGATTGTTACTAATATTTTGCCTTTACACACAGAGGCAATCAATATACCTGGACGGTGCTTACCCAGGGTGCAGCAAATTCCCCTGATATTGTCATCCGTGCAATGAAAGAGCTGTTGGATAAGTGGTCCCCCAAACACTCCACCACTTGTCTATTGCAATATGTTGATGATTTGTGTTGTATCTCTGTTGACATATGTGCTTAGGAAACGGTCTCGTTATTGTTGTAATTTTCCCATATAGGTTTACTGCTATCCAAGACCACCCAGTCCCACACAACCATCACTATGCCTATGGTTGTAAAGGTTGTAAAGAAAGGAGGGGAAAGGGGGGATGCCAGACCCTTAATGTACGAACTTGCAAATTTCAATGTCTTGTTTGATATGGAACATGGGCCTGATTGTCACAGTTTAATGCAACTTGACGCCCAAAGGTTACCAGGTGTCACTGATGTACCTTTGACTAACTATGATGTTCAGTATTTTGTAGACGGATCCAGATACTGGAATGAGCAGACGGGACATTTCACCACCGGGTATGCAGTAGTCCAGGAAGGTAAGACGGTGATGCAAAAGTCACTGCCCTCCAGCAGCTCTGCCCAAAAGGCAGAACACATGGAACTTGCAGGAGCATGTAAGTTGGGCACAGGTAAAAGTTTGAACATCTATACAGACTGAAGGTACACCTTTGTTGTCGCACACGATTATGAGACAATATGGCGAGCAAGATTGTTTCTGACTTCAGCAGGCAAACCAATACAACACTGGTTTACCCCTGGTTTTCAGAGCGCAGCTGCTCGACATGTAGAGGGTCGCCTGACATGCGCCAGAGACAACACGGGTAAAATGACAAAAACACCCATTAAGCACATGCTTCGCCCTGATTACCCCTTACAGCACCTGCAGGTGGACTACATGCAGATACCCGAGGTAGGTGTATATGAATATGTCCTCATATGTACTGACGTGTTTTCAAACTGGCCTGAGGCATGGCCAGTAACCAAAGCCACAGCTAAAAACACTGCTAAGAAAATACTCAGTGAAGTAGTATGCCGATATGGGGTCCCTGAAGTAATTGAGAGTGACAGAGGAACCCACTTCACAGGAGAAGTACTAGAGCATATACTTACTAGCCTCGGTAACACACAGGCATTCCACACACCATATTACCAGAGAAGGTAAACACCTAGAGGAAGGAAGAAAGTCAGCAATACTCCAAGCACCGAAACCTCTGACAAAAAGACAAATGATGTTCTTTTTGGGTATGATCAACTTCTGCAGAAGTTGGATAGCCAATTATGCTGCTATTACAGGATCATTGATGTGTTTAATTTATGAGGAACCCCTTGCAGCCAAGGATTCCAACCCAGGATTCCATTGAATGGACTCCTGAAGCTGAAGACGATTTTTTTTTTTCCGATAAAACAGGTTCTTGTAGGATCTTCAATGCTTGGACTACCTGATTATTCAAAACCCTTTATTCAAACTGTAGATTGTAAAAATGGATACATGATTTCAGTGCTAACACAGGAGCATGGGGGAAAGGATAGACCTCTAGCTTACTACTCATCAGAACTTGACCCAGTAGCCATGGGACAAGCCATGTCTCAACAGGGGGGATGGTAGAAATAATATCTAAAGTGTTCACGGCATATGGCTTTACTAACTACTCTAACAATGTTGTTTAACCTGTTTAACCTGCGCCAAACATAATCCGCAGAGGAATGTAAGACCAAAAAGAGGACAGTTCACAAGTCCACAATATCCATTCTAACATATTTTGTATGGATTTAATTTAATTTTAGCATCCTAAGATATTAGGGGTGTTAATTTGAATCTCAGAGTCGGTAAGAAAAAATTTGGTTTGAGACACTTGTCAGATAAAATATATGATATTTGTAAATATTTCTGTTAGTAGGAGCTGTTCCAGGTAATCAGCTCAGATCAAGGTACAAATCCAGCTGAAAAGAGTAACAAGTGTGACATAAAATGTACCCAGTAACTACATATTATCTATGTGCCCCCTCCAGAGAGACCGAGAAGTTTTTCTTATATAAAGGTGTTTGTTTGAGTTGATGTACAGGACTTGTCAATGAACTGATGGGATCCAAACCTGAGGGGTGATAGCATGAGATTGGTGATAGCATTATTTTATTAGTTGAGACCCTATTTTCTGAGGTTTATAATTATAATGTGTGTAAATATGCCACAGCATTGTGAATAACAACTTGAGTTGTTTTTTGTAGAGTTATGAGGTGAAGGTCACTGGTTGTTGTCACTCATAAGTAAGAAGTACATGGCAGCAATGAGAGCCTGGAGGTTATGTGACCTGGGTGTCTTTAGGTTTGAGAAAGATGCTGCCCACGACCTGTTATATCTGCAGGGGTAAAAGTCCCATTAGGACAGTAAGTGACAGTGTGACACAATTATGACCAATATGTACCATGGCAGGATAAGTTTGGATTATTGGCAATATTAGTAGGTTTAGCAGTAAAGAATGCTCATAATATATAGAAAGTGGCCGACAGATTGGACACTGGTACAGATTATGTGTTTGATGTTTTGAATGCTGCTCAAGGGGGCGTTTGCCAAGTAGTTGGCCCAGCCTGTTGCCACTGTATAGACCTTTTTGGCATCATGCAGGACAAGTATGACCGTAGAGCAAGCTAAGAAAATAAAGTCCGTAATGGGGATAAACCCTCTTTTAAGTACCTGGCTTGGGTACAAAATGTCCTCAAATAAACACAAGGTTGTAAATGTGAAAGTGATTAAAATAATGTTTAAATGAATTCATTTTGTGCAGCAGCTATCTTGTCTGGAGACCCCATCTTGTTCTTATGTAGTGAATAAGAAAGACATTGTTCCTTTAAGACAAGTATATTAACGCTGATTTCGTATGTTATTAAAGTTTGTTATCTTTGACCTTGGTACTCATGCGAAACTCAAAGGGAAGAAATATTGCTTAGTGATTATTGATGTATTTACCAATTGGGTAGTAGTATTCCCCACAGCAAGCACAGATCCTATCACAGTCGCTAAAGCATTGGTAAAGGAGATAATACCTAGGTTTGGGATACCTGAGAAAATATACAGCGACAACGGGATACTAAAAAACAAACTCAAGAAAACAATGGAAGAGACTGGGAGGAATTGGGTATATTGTTCACCATTAGTTGTCCTAAATATACATGTGACTCCTACAGCATCAGGTTTGACACCTTTTGAAATGATGTACGGTAGACCATTTGTAATAACACATTTAAAACCATTCTCTAGGATGGATGAAGAGTCTGATTTTACACTTGCTCAACAGATGGCAAAAACGTTAACCAACAAGGAAGTTCCTATCTCTATTTGTATTCTAGGTGACCCTGTACCTGAACCTGTGAAGTCAGGATATTGGATTCTGATCAAATTTAAAAAAAGAGGACACTGGTATCATCCTTTTTGGGAAGGACCATATCAGGTTCTACTTACCACACCTACAGCCGTACAGATATCCAAACGTACCTCTTGGATACACTTATCACACTGTAAAGTAGTTAGGGAATTGCCACTATCCTCATATGCTATAAAAGACTGATTACAAAGGGTGGTCATTTGTTAGAAGTGACTGGTCTCAAACTTCAGAGATGAAAACATCCAGATCCTGGGGGGAGGGGGGAAACAGGGCAAAATGTTATAGGTTATTCTAGGTATCCTATGGGGGTCCAAGGTGTGTCAACCTAAGGTATGGGATCCCTGGAAAAAAAGGGTCAGGGGAAAGGATTCCCTAAAGACTTAGCTTGGAGGGGTTAAATATTTAAATTTCACTGAAGGTGAGATGGCAATATAATGAAAACAAGAGATGGGGTCCTGCAGATAAAATTAATTCAGGAACTCCAGGTCAATGGAAATGGAATGTGGTTAGCATTAACTTTAGTGAAGGACAAACAGCCACATTGCAGGTAGACTTTTGTGACCTACTCAGAACTGGAAACAATGGATGGTTAAAATGTAATCTAAATAGGAGGAGAATCAGCCAAGTTAACAAGGTCAGGCAAATACATACATGCTATACAAACCCATATAAAGCTAGGATGTGCAGTTCATGGACTTTGGCTGTATGGATTACGGCTATGCCCAACTATGGATATTATGCCAGTAATCCCTCTTTAACCCCTTCCCGCTCCTGGACGTACTATTAGGTCATGGCAGCTGTATCGTTCGCGCTCCATGACCTAATAGTACGTCTCGGGAGTAACGGCCGTTTCGGCCGTCCTCCCGACACATACAGGAGCTGTGACAGCTGCTGTCTCGTACAGCAGCTGTCACAGCTCCTACAGCGGGGACCGATCTCTGTGTCCCCGCTGATTAACCCCTTAAAAGCCGTGTTCTATAGAGATCGCAGCTTTTTAGGGGTTAAGCTGCCATCGCCGGCCTGCTACACGATAGCGGCCGGCGATGGTGACTATGGCAACCGGACACCAAACAATGGCGTCCAGCTATGCCATAGACGGAAGCCTAGTGGGTCCTGACAACGTCAGGACCCACTAAACTTGCTGTCAGTGAGTAGCTGACAGTTCTAATACACTGCACTACACATGTAGTGCAGTGTATTAGAATAGCGATCAGGGCCTCCTGCCCTCAAGTCCCCTAGTGGGACAAAGTAATAAAGTTAAAAAAAAGATGTGTAAAAATAAGAAAATAAAAGTTTTAAAAGTATTAAAAGTAAATATCCCCCTTTTTACCTTATCAGTCATTTATTATTAATAAAAATATATAAAGTTTCTAAAGTATCGATAAGCATGAACCATCAGCTTATTCAGTTCAATTTGATACATAGGCTTTACTATACGCCAGTCCTTTTGAGTAAGTTCTCGATTAATAAAGCTTCTAACTGCCCCAGATGTGGTGCAGCGGAAGCAAACTATTTGCACATGTTATGGAATTGTATTAAGATTGCTGATTACTGGGATAGAATTTTTTAAAACATTTTGGAAAAAATTTATCCAGATATAGTGTTTCAACCTCAACTGGTATTGCTGGGTGATGATTCCAAATTAAAAATTTCTAAGGAAAAAAAATGTGGATTAATAAAACTATTATTTATTGCAAAATTACTAATAGTTAGAAAGTGGATATCTAGCTCCCCACCGGAGTTTAATGCTTGGGTAAATAATGTAAAAATTATAATGAAATATGAGAAAATCTATAATCAAGGCAAACACTGTAAAACCTATTGGGGAGAGTGGTAAGAATTTTTGTTCTTTTTGTTTTTTGTTTTCTTTTACCAAGATCGGTCTTGAGAGGGTGGGGGGTGGGAGTAGGGGGAAAATGTAAAAATGTGCATAATTGTATTTTCTTTATTCCTTACTTGTATGGAATTTTATATTGTATTGAATAAAAAAATAAAAAATAAAAAAAAAATTATATATATATATATATATATATATATATATATATATAAACAAACAAATAAACTATACATAATTGGTATCGCCGCGTCTGTAACGGCCTGAACTACAAAATTATTTCGTTATTTATACCGCACGGTGAACGCCGTAAAAGAAAATAATAATAAACCGTACCACAATTGTTTGGTCACTTCACCTCCCAAAAAATGGAATAAAAAGAGGTCAAAAATTCGCATGTAACGAAAAATGGTACTGATCGAAACTACAGTTTGTTATGCAAAAAATAAGTCCTCGCACGGCTTTATTGATGGAAAAATAAAAAAGTTCTGGCGCTTAGAATAAGGTAACACAAAAAGTGAATGATTTTTTACAAAACTGATTTTATTGTGCAAACGCCATAAGACATAAAAAAAAACTATACACATAGGGTATCGCCGTAATCGTATCGCCCCGCAGAATAAAGTGAATATGTCATTTATAGTGCACGGTGAACGCTGTAAAAAAAAATTTATGAAAAAAAAATAGTAGAATTGCTGTTTTTTAGTCACCACGCCACCTAAAAATAGAATAAAAACTGATCAAAAAGCTGCATGCACCCCAAGAAAACTACAATGGATTCCTCAAGGGGTCTAGTTTCCAAATTGGGGTCACTTTTGGGCGATTCCAATGTTTTGGCACCACAAGACCTCTTCAAACCGGACATGGTGCCTAATAAAAAAGAGGCCTCAAAATCCACTAGGTGCACCTTTGCTTCTGAGGCCGGTGTTTCAGTCCATTACAGCACTAGGGCCACATGTGGGATATTTCTCAAAACTGCAGAATCTGGGCAATAAGTATTAAGTTGCGTTTCTCTGATAAATCCTTTTGTGTTATAAAAAAAATGGTATAAAGAGGATTTTCTGACAAAAAAAAAAAGGAAATTTCACCTTCAAAAAAGACGACTAAGGGGGGACATGATTAACTTATATAAATATATTAATGGCACATACAAAAAATATGGTGAAATCCTGTTCCTTGTAAAACCCCCTCAAAAAACAAGGGGGCACTCCCTCCGTCTGGAGAAAAAAAGGTTCAAGCTGCAGAGGCGACAAGGCTTCTTTACCGTGAGAACTGTGAATCTATGGAATAGCCTACCTCAGGAGCTGGTCACAGCAGGGACAGTAGATGGCTTTAAAAAAGGGTTAGATAATTTCCTAGAACAAAAAATATTAGCTCCTATGTGTAGAAATTTTTCCTTCCCTTTTCCCGTCCCTTGGTTGAACTTGATGGACATGTGTCTTTTTTCAGCCGTACTAACTATGTAACTATGTAACTATGTAACCTCTACTATGCTCTAAATTTCTGTGAAACACCTAAAGGATTCATAAACTTTCTAAATGCTGTTGTGAATACTTTGAGGGGTCTAGTTTCTAAAATGGGGTGTTTGATAGGGGTTTCTAATATATGGGCCCCTCAAAGCAACTTCAGAACTGAACTGTAACCTAAAAAAATAAATAAATGAGGCAATACTTTGCTTCTTACATTATACTGATAATGAGCCGTGCCCACCCCGAGATGACCCCAGTTTTGACCGTTTGTATAAACGGAGACCCCTATTAGACCGTTTCAGTGCCCGGTTTTCCCAAGCATACACCCCCGAGAAGTGTATTTCTATTGATGAGTCCCTGGTACATTTTAAAGGGAGGGTTCAATTCCGCGAGTACCTGCCGGGTAAGAGGGCAAGGTATGGCGTGAAGATGTATAAGCTATGTGAGAATGCATCAGGGTATACCTACAGGTTTAGCATATATGAAGGAAAGGTCACCCCCAAACCAGACTGCATCCTGGACTACAATAGGTACATGGGAGGGATGGACTTGTCAGATCAAATCCTGAAGCCGTACAGCGCCATGCTGTGAGGTATAAGAAGCTGGTCGCGCACATCATACAGATGGCATTGTACAATGCGTACGTGCTACATCGATGTGCACGCCAGAGGGGAACTTTCCTGGAATTTCAAGAGGTGATTATCAAGAACCTAATCTTTAGGGACCAAGAAGGGGGGGCACCCAGTACTTCTGGAAGCGGGGCCACACGCATCGTACCAGGGCAACACTTTCCAGGAGAAGTTCCCCAAACTGGCAAGAAGGGAAAAAGTCAAAAGAGGTGCAAAGTCTGCTATAAAAGGGCGATAAGGGATGACACAATATATCAATGTGACACGTGTCCCGAATAACCAGAGCTCTGTATGAAAGAGTGTTTTAAAATTTATCATACATCCCTTGGTTTATAATTTACCCCAATTTTACTTACCCTGATGCACTCCGCACAGCTTATCCCCCCTCGTCTTTCCCCTCTGGGCCCTGCTGTGTGCACAGGCAGCTGATAACAGCCACATGTAGGGTATTGCCATACCCGGGAGAACCCACATTACAGTTTATGGGGTGTAGGTCTCCGGTCAAAATGCTCACTACACCTCTAGATGAATGCCTTAAGGGTGTAGTTTTTAAAACGGGGTCACTTCTTGCGGGTTTCAACTGTACTGGTACCTCAGGGGCTTCTGCATACATGACTTTGCACCAGAAAATCCCCAGTAGGCCAAATGGTGGTCCTTTCCTTCTGAGCCCTCCCATGGGCCCAAACGGCAGTTTTTCACCACAAATGGGGTATAGCGGCACTCAGAACAAATTGCGCAAAAGAATGGGGTATTTTGTTTCTTGTGGAAATAAGAAATTCCCAGCCCAATTCAAATAAGTTCTGTGAAGAAACTATGGGGTCTAAATGGTCACATTACCCATAAATGAATTCCTTGAGGGGTTTAGTTTCCAAAATGGGGTCACTTCTGGTAGGTTTCCATTGCTTTGATACCTCTGGGGCTCTGCAAATGCGACACGGCACCCGAAAACCAAACCAGCAAAATCTGCACTCCAAAGAACACACAGCGCTCCTTCCCTTCTGAGGTCTACCATGGGCCCAAACGGCAATTTATCGCCACAAATGGGGTATTGCTGCACTCAGGAGAAATTGGGCAACAAAATGGGGTATTTTGTTCCCTGTGAAAATAAGAAATTTTGATAAAAAAATGACATCTTATTGGAAAAAATGACATTTTTTTCATTTCACAGCCCAATTCAAATATGTGCTGTGAAAAAACTGTGTGGTCAAAATTGTAACAACAACCATATTTGATTTCCTTGAGGGGTGTAGTTTCCAAAATGGGGTCACTTCTGGTGGATTTCCATTGCTTTGATACCTCTGAGGCTCTGCAAATGCGACATGGCACCTGAAAACCAATCCAGCAAAATTTGGACTCCAACAAACACATAGCGCTCCTTTCCTTCTGAGCCCTCCCATGGGCCCAAACGGCAGTTTATCACCACAAATGGGGTATTGCCACACTAAGGACAAATTGGGCAACAAAATGGGGTATTTTGTTCCCTGTGAAAATAAGAAATTTTGATCACAAATGACATTTTATTGGAAAAAATTAAATTTTTTTCATTTCACAGCCCAATTCAAATACGTGCTGTGAAAAAACTGTGCGGTCAAAATGGTAACAACAACCATAAATTAATTCCTTGAGGGGTGTAGTTTCCAAAATGGGGTCACTATTGGGGGATTCCTACTGTTTTGGCACTTCAACACCTCTTCAAACCTGGCATGCTGCCTAAAATATATTCTGATAAAAAAGAGGACTCAAAATGCACTAGGTGCTTCTTTGCTTCTAGGGCTTGTGTTTTATTCCACGAGCGCAGTAGAGCCACATGTGGGACATTTCTAAAAACTGAAGAATCTGGACAATACATATTTAGTAGTGTTTCTCTGGTAAAACCTTCTGTGTTACAGAAAAAAAATTGAATAAAATTTAAATTCAGCAAGAAAAATAAAATTTGCAAATTTCACCTCCACTTTGCTTTCATTATTGTGAAATGCCTGAAGGGTTAAAAAACTTTCTAAATGCTGTTTTGAATACTTTGAGGGGTCTAGTTTTTAAAATGCGGTGTTTTATCAGGGTTTCTAATACATAGGCCCCTCAAAGCCACTTCAGAACTCAAGAGGTACCTTAAAAAAAAGGCTTTTGAAATTTTCTTAAAAATATGAGAAATTGCTGTTTATGTTCTAAGCCTTGTAACGTCCAAGAAAAATAAAAGAATGTTCAAAAAATGATGGCAATCTAAAGTAGACATATGGGAAATATGAACTAGTAACTATTTTGGGTGGTATAACCGTCTGTTTTACAAGCAGATGCATTTCAATTCTGAAAAATGCAATTTTTTCAAAATTTTCTCTAAATTTTGCAATTTTTCACCAATAAACATTGAAAATATTGACCAAATTTTACCACGAACATGAAGCCCAATGAGAAAACAGTCTCAGAATCGCTTGGGTAGGTTTAAGCATTCCGACGTTATTACCACATAAAGTGAAATATGTCAGATTTGAAAAATGGGCTCTGAGCCTTAAGGCCAAAACAAGGCTGCGTCCTTAAGGGGTTAAAAGAAAGGTTAATTATTATTAAGAAACCTACCTCTCCCTGTACAAATTCCACCAAATGTAACCAGCCGTTTTTGATAGAAGCTGATATTTCAGGTACTGACCCTATAGGGCATTTTATTGATGTTAAGGAAAAGGATGCAATTGAAAGTCCTTTAGCCCCGAAGATAGGCCTACCCTCTATAGTCTATCTGGCCAACTTCACTTTTGAAGATAAATTGGCATTAGAAACAGGTTACAGTGATAAAAATGAATGGTTAGCCTGGATACCCTGCAATCTAAAATAAAATAACTAACGGTATCGCTTGTGCAAAAGCTTAGCCACATCTGGACACTATACCTTTCAGGCTATCAGATAAGGAGAACCCACAAGGTCTGCAATGCATGTTATCTTTATATAATGCATCATATAATCCAGGTGATAAATTATGTAAGACATTCTCTTTATTGTACCCACCTGTGGGGAGAGATAAAATCCCTCCCTTAGAAGTTGCTTACCCAGGCAACTACACCTGCTTTCTGAGGAATGGGCAAGGTAAGAAAGTAGAGAACCTCCCTGAAGAGTTTTTTGAAACCACCATAGATATTGGTACCGATAATGGTAATTACTCCTCTATTTGGTTTACCAACCAGACAAGGGCAAAGACTTATCTTGGATGGCTATGTGGAGACAGGAAGTTGAGACCTAGGCCACTGGCCAAGTGGCAGGGAAGCTGTACTGTGGTTCAGCTTCTGATGACATAGACTTGTTTTTAGCCCCTGAGTTTCAGAGAATGAGAAAATAACCCTGGAGACTATCTGAATCGCTATAAGCGGTCTATCCCTGGAGGTTCCTTTGACCATAGAATATATATAGATTAAATAGGAGTACCCCTGAGGGGGGGGGGGGGGCAAATGAGTTTGAGGCCCGAAATCAGATTGCATCAAGCTTCGAGTCTGTATTTTTCTGGTGGTCTACGATAAATGAAAATGTTGACTGGATTAATTATATTTATTACAATCAACAGAGATTTGTTAATTATACCAGAGATGCAATAAAGGACATTGCAGATCAGTTCGGACCTATATCTTTAATAACATGGCAAAATAAAATGGCCCTGGATATGTTACTAGCAGAAAAATGGGGTGTCTGCAAAATGTTTGTATTTTCTGTTGTACTTTTATTTCCAATAATACAGCTCCTGATGGTAGTATTACCAAGGCATTGGAAATATTCAATTCCCTGTCCGAAGAGCTTGTGGAAAACTCTGGAATAGATGACATCTTCACTAATTGGCTTGAAGGATGGTTGGGAAAATGGAGTAACCACATATCCAGTTTATTGATTTCCTTAGCAACACTGGCAGCCATACTTGTAATTCGTGGATGTTGTTGCATTTCTTGCATAAGGGGATTAATTCAGAGACTCATTGACACTTCAATTACTAAAACAATGTACCAAGAGATTCAAAATGAGGACTTATGCGATGGCTTGGAAACACCCCATGATGACAGTCAAGATTCTGAAGGATTGGTGAACACTTTAAGGAAAAAATTGATATCTCACAAAATTTACAACAGGGGGGATGTTAGGAAAGTTTTATTTTAAATGTATGTATCGTAAAATAAAGTGTGTATTAAGCTATACAAGTTTCTCTGCAAAGGTTTTTTTGCTGACAAAATGTTTAATATGTTATCAAGTGCGAGGGGGGTGGGCAGTTGAATTCCTTTGGAGAGAGAGGTGAAGTATCGAGGTTGAGTAAAGAGATAACAAAGCTGTCTAAAAACTGGTTTGAACTGCTATGATACTGAAGGTAGCAGCAGACATTTTGCCATATAGTCTCCTTATCGATAAGAATAAAAGACCCGCATTTTCTATTCAGGTGACTCCTTGAATCTCTTTGATAAGTACATAAATCCTTCTAACAACTGCTGCGGCAGGCATTCACGTACAGACAGAAGGGCTGCCTGTTATTGGATTTTTCAAACTATTCTTTACAGACAATTTTATCCAGCTCATGGTTGATCAAACCAACATTTTCGCCCAGCAGTTTATTTCGGAACACCCCAACGCCTTTCATGCCCAGGCCAATCGGTGGCAACTGACTAATTGTGAGGAAATGCACAGGTATTGGGGGTTAGTCCTCAACATGAGTCTCACTAAAAAGCCCGAAGTGAGATCCTACTGGTCCATGGAGATTCTCTATCATTGTTCGCTGTACAGCAGTACTATGACCAGATCCCACTTTGAAGCCCTCCATAAATTTCTTCAATTTAGTCGCAATTCCCAATGCCCCCCGAGGATGACCTCAATTTAGTTAGACTTTTTAAAATTAGGCCCCTCATTAACATTTTATCCCAACATATTTCATCAGTCTGCACCCCTTAAAAAGAAATAGATGAATCCCTATTGCACTTCAAGGGCAGGCTGAAGTTTCACCAATAAGCGCGCCAGGTACGGGATATAAGTGTATAAGCTGTGTGAATCGGAGACCGGATACACACACACTTTCCGGATTTATGAGCGGAAGGACAGGACAATAGAGCCCCTAAATTGTCCCCCCGTCCTGTCCACAACAGGGAAGTTAGTGTGGGTCTTCCTGCACCCACTGCTTGATCAGGGGTACAACTTGTACTTGGACAACTGGTAAACAATTGTACCCCTGTTCAAATGTCTAAAAGACAAAAAAACTGTGGCATATGGGACGGTGCGAAAAAATCAGAGGCACCTTCCCAAGACCCTCATGGGCCAATCCCTATCAATTGGTGAAAGCAGGGCATTGCTGCAGGATGGGATCCTGCGTCTCAAATTTAGAGACAAAAAAGAGGTCTGTATGCTGACATCTATACGTGATGCCAGCTGCACCCCTGTCCCCACACGTGGATTTACATCATCCACGATGAAGCCTGTGTGCATTCAGGTATATAATAAATTCATGGGGGAGGGGGCTGACCTGAATGATCAGGTGTTGAAACCATATAGAGCCATGAGAAAGAGTAAAATCTGGTACAAGAAATTGGCAGTGAACCTTGTCCAGATGGCACTATATAACTCCTTTTTAATTTTCCGGAAAGCTGGCCATCCGGGTACATACTTGGAGTACCAAGAGAAAGTTATACAATTTATTTTAATTGGAGACAAGTCGGGGGAAACGTCTGCTGCTCCAAGTAATGTTTGCCAAATTGTTCCTGGGCAGCACTTTCCTAGTGAAGTGCCTTACACAGGAAAAAAAGGCAGGGCACAAAAAAGGTGCCGTTTCTGCAGAAAAAGGGCTATCCATACGGATACCACATATCAGTTAAACACCAGCCCATCTAAAACCAGACTGTGCATGAAGGACTGCTTCCGCATCTACCACACCTCCCTGGATTAAAAATGTTATACTTTTAAAACCCCCACCCCTCCCTTTATCATTCTGGTCTTTTACCCATTTTTAAATTAGACACTAAAAAAATAAAAAAAATAAAAACCCTCATTATACTCCTAGATGAATACCTAATACTCAATGTGTATGATGTGCACAAGTTTTTTTTAGGCCTATGCTTGGGGCTAAAAATCATCCAAGTAAAAATAAGGCCTCAAATTCTTTGTGGCGCTTCTTCACTTCCAGGCACTGCTAAGTGTCCAGATAACATATTTAGACCACTTTGGGGCTATTTATAAACTCAGAAGAAAAATCCCAATAAATACTGAGGTGTCTTCCTGCACTTACATGCTGTGTCTAAAAAAAAATCTTTCCTATAAATGACGCATTTGTGAAAAATTTAACATTTTATTTTTAATGCCAGATTTCTACTAAATTCAGCCCCAAAAAAATATGGGGTCATAAAAGTGATCACACACCTAGATACATTCTTTGAGGGGTGCAGTTTCCAAAATGTGGTCACTTCTTGGGTGTTTCCACTGTACTGGTACCTCTGAGCGCTGAAAACGCGACATGGCACCCGAAAACCTTCCCAGCAAAATCTGTGCTTCAAATGGTTCTCCTTCGTTTCTGAGCACTGCCATGGGTCCAAACAGCAGTTTATTACCACATATGGGGTTTTTCCGTAATCAGGAGAAATTGCTTTACAAATGTCGGGGTGCTTTTTCTCCTTTATTCCTTGTAAAAAGTTACAATTTCTAAGTTTTTTGCTGAGAAAATGTAGATGTTCATTTTCACATACTAATTCCAATAAATTCTGCAAAAAAACCTGTGGGTTCAAAATGCTAACTATACCCCTAGAACAATTCCTTGAGGGTGTAATTTCAAAAATGGGGTCACTTCTTGGGGTTTTCCCACTGTACTGGTACTTCAGGAGCTCTGCAAACGCGACATGACATCCGAAATCCTTCCCAGTAAAATCTGTGCTCCAAATGGTTCTCCTTCCTTTCTGAACCCTGCTGTCGGTCCAAACAGCAGTTTATTATTACATATGGGGTATTGCTGTTATCAGGAAAAATTGCTTTATATATGTTGTGGTGCTGTTTTTCTTTTATTTCTTGGAGAAATTGAAAAATTCTAAAATATTTGAAAAAAAGTAGATTTTCATCTTCACAGACTAATTCCACTAAATTCTGCAAAACACTGTTGGGACAAAATGCTAACTATAACCCTTGAAAAATTCCTTGAGGGGTGTAGTTTCCAAAATAGGTTCACTTTTGGAGGGGTTCCCCTGTTTAGGCACCAGAAGACCTCTTCAAACCTGACATAGTGCCTAAAATATATTCTAAAAAAACAAGGGGGCCCTGAATTCCACTAGGTGCTCCCTTGCTTCTGAGGCCGATGTTTCAGTCCATTACCAGACTAGGGTCACATGTGGGATATTTCTAAATACGGCAGAATGTGGGCAATAGATATTGAGTTGTGTTTCTCTGGTAAAAAAAATGTATTACAAATGAATTTCGGAATTTAATTTGCAAATTTCACCTCTATTTTGCTTTAATTCCTGTGTAACTCCTAAAGGGTTAAGAAACTTTCTGAATGCTATTTTGAATACTTTGAGGGGTGCAGTTTTCAAAATAGGGTATTTTATTGGCACTTAATACAGTGCCCAGGGGCGGATTAAGTAGAATATAGGCCCTGGGCTGTTACCCAAACCTGGACCCCCTTCTCCACCGCCGCCCTGCCGCGCCGTAACTATTGTTAACACTACCTTTTTGTGCAAGCATTAACAAATGGGTGTTACGATTCCCCTTGTCAGATGGCTGTGTTCCTACATACTGACAGTCTCCAACCATCGCTGACATTATCACACTGTGCAGGGACACATCCTCAGATTCAACTTCTCAGATTCTAGTAACTTTTTTCCTCTTTTCTCCTCCATCCGGTCCAGACTTAATAACGACTTCTCCCGGCCATGACCCATTTCTGCAGAATTTGCCACTCTGTCTTCTGCTCCTCACTTTTCCAACATTTCCACACCTATAAACGAAGATAAAATGATCATGGTGCCACACACTTTGCCTCTAAATATAATAGCACCATACACTGCACCACTAAATATAGTTGTGTCAAATACTGTAAACTAAAGCACCACATGCACAAAGGCCCCTGTAGATAGTGCCACACACATCCCCTGTAGATACCGCCACACACAGCCCCCTGTAGATACCGCCACAACCCCTATAGATAGCGCCACACACATATCCTGTAGTTAGCATCACACACGCAGCCTCTATAGACAGCATCACACACACAGCCACTATAGATAGCATCACACACACAACCCCTATACATAGCATCACACACACAGCCCCTGTAGATAGCATCACACACAGCCCCCTGTAGATAGCTCTACACACATCCCCCTGTAGATACCACCACACACCCCCTATAGATATCGCCACACACATCCCCCTGTAGACAGCATCATACACAGCCCTACCTACATGTAGCGCCACAGAGCCCCCACTGTAGAGAGCATCACACTCACCCCCTGTAGATAGCGCCACACAACCCCGTGTAGATAGCGCCACACACAGACCCCCTGTAATTACCGCCACACACTCCATGTAGATAGCACCAGACACAGCCCCCTATAGACAGCACCACACACTGCCCTCTGTCGATAGCGCCACACACAGCCCCCTATAGATAGCGCCATACACAGACCCCCTGTAGATACCGCCAGACACCCCCTGTAGATAGTGGCACACACATCCCCCTATAGATAGCACCACACACTGCCCCCTGTAGATAGCGCCACACACCACCCCCTGTAGATACCGCCACACACAGACACCCTGTAGATACTGCCGCACACCCCCTGTAGATAGCGCCACACACAGCCCCTGTAGATAGTGCCACACACTGCCCCCTGTAGATAGTGCCACACACCACTTCCTGTAGATACCGCCACACCCCCTGTAGATAGCGCCACACACAGCCCCCTATAGTTAGCGCCACACACCGCCCCCTGTAGATAACCCCACACACTGCAGTGATAAAGGGAGGGAGGGAGTGATGGAGGGATGGAGGGATGGAGGCATGAAGGGATGGAGGGATGAAGGGAGGGAGGGAGTGATGAAGGGATAGAGGGAGGGAGTAAGTCAAGGACTGATGAAGGGAGGGAGTGATGAAGGGAGGGGGTAATGGAGGTATGAGTTGATGAATAGATGGAGGGAGGGATGAAGGGATGGGGGTTTGGAAAAGAACTCACCAGCCTGGGGCTCTGTGTAAAGACCTAACTGGTGGGCGGGCCTTCTCCCCTGCAGATATTCTGCTTCTTCACTGTGGTAGAAGGACCTGATTGGTGGATGGGGTCACATAGGCATGACGTCATCAAAGGTTCTTTAGACTATGTAACAGTATTCGGAGCACTTTTATGTAGGGAGGCGTGTCCTAAACAATAGCAGATGTGCTTAACGTCTGCTAGCTTTCACTATCCTGGCCAAGCTTGCCCTGAATTGCTCTCCCTGCACCTTCTCCCCATATCCGCAGCGACAGTTAGCAGCGCAAGTGCGCTGCATAGTTTTAGAGATTATGTGCAGATCGGGCGGCCATGGACCCCGTGGGTGCCTCGTGCCCTGGGCGGCCGCCCGAACCGCCCATATGATGATCCGCCATTGACAGTGCCCACCAAAAGTTCCGGAACACCCTCATAACATTTGAACGGTTCGAGGTAGAGGGTTGAAATTTGGTTGGATTTAATGGGGTCATAAAATCTACCAGTTAACGCTAAAAAACAACACCCCCACCCCCTTGGGGGTGGTGGGATGGGCGGGGTCAGCAAAATCTTAAATGGCACGGGTGTCGAGTGGGGGCTCATTTGAAAGCTCTTTTCAATCCGAAAAGGTTGCTGCAAACGATTTTGCAATAGGATTTTTTTTCGCTGGGATATTTAACGTTAAAGTTATCATCTTCATTATCGGCTACCAGCGGTGTTAGCTTTACCCAAAATGTACCTCACGGGTAAAAATCCTAAATGTGTGTGGGCACGTGTGCGTGTGTGTGTGAGCTTGGGAATGTCACATCAAGGTGACTTTAAATTATGTATTATTACAATCGGCCTCGGCGATACAAAATGGACCTTGTCTACGATTGTAACATGATTTCATGTGTACACATTTCGGTCTGGTATTATCCGCCACTTCTGGTGTCGTCTGCCACGCACAGGTACTCTTGTGCTAAGGACTTTGCATAGACTTTATAGACTGTTGTTTGGCCAGCTGCTACTCCGCTACGGCGGTGCAGCCTAGTGGATCCACATACCCTCAGATCATGACAGTATGCAAAAAGGTTTAGGCAGGTGGTGCGTGTCAAAGTTACAGCTACATGAATGCCAGGATGCAAGGTTTCCCAGCTTTACACGACCTCTGCCAACTTGAATTTTTTCCTATAGTGCATCCCGGTGCCATCTCTTCCCCAGGTAAGTGATGCACGCACACCCGTCTGTCCACATGATGTAAAAGAAAATGTGATTCATCAGACCTGGCCACCTTCTTCCATTGCTGCATTGTACAGTTCTGATGATCACGTGCCCATTGTAGGTCTTTTCGGCAGTGGACAGGTGTCAGGTTGGGCACTCTGACCGATCTATGGCTACATGGACTTCAAATACAGCAAGCTGCGATGCACTATATTTTTTAACACCTTTCTTTTTTTTTCAATTGCATACTTTATTAAATGTTCACACACAAAATAGAAAAAGTTGTACAAGCAGAAAACAACCAAGTATAAAACTATACAAATTCTGCAAAGTCATGACTATACAGGAAGTATCATATCACATTAGATATCATTGTTGTCAAGCAAAGTCTGTGCATAAAAATGAAAAGGAGCATCCACAGAATAAGAGACTACCAAGCATATCAGAAATGTGAGATATCACAGCAATTTTCTACCAAGGTATTGCTCCCATTTTAACATATAGCTGTGCTTAAAGGGGTTGTCCGGGCACAGGGCGTTTTTTCATATTGATGACCTATACCCTTTAACTGAATACAACACCAATCAGCTGTTCCGGCTGCCTCCGGGCACCGGATGTTATGCAATGGCCGGTGTCGGAAGCAGATGTCTCCATACACTGTACAGCGACCATGCTGCAGTACTGCCACTCTGCTCCTATTCACTTTTAAGACCGTAGCAACGCCCCTTACATTAGGCCTTCTATTTGAGGTTTATGTGGTGTAAGAGAATTTTGCAAAAGGAATTTAGACAGATTTTAAACTTGACTATGTCTCTCCTAGAAGAATGAATGAAAACCTAAAATGAGTTATTTCAGTCATACTGCCCTCCAATGATCATATTGCTCCTTTAACAACACTAAATACCTTAACTTGTGCCAATTCTCATTCACCCCATATCTAAAGGACCTATTTAAAGGGAATTAACCATATATTAAATTTTTGTTCCTTTAATTGGAAGTTTATAGAAAATAAATAATGTGTTTGTTCTGTTTTTTAAAATATTGTATCTATTTGTTTTTTATTTTACTAAAACCTATCTGGAATGGCCATATTAAACCTCGTTCACATCAGCGTCGGGCTTCCGCTCATCGGTTCCGTTAGACCTTTCCGTCGGAGGAACCCATGAACGGAATGTGAAAGAAATTATTTAATTCCACCATTTTGTCTTCTATTCTATGCTTCCATTTTAACTTCAATATAAGAGTGATATTTTGAGAGAATGTATTTCTGTTTTTGCTGTGTTAAGGAATTGAATCAGCAAGAATAAAGGCTGAGGGAAAACTGATGACTTAAGACCCCACCCTCTACGCCCTCCTTACAGAATACAGAAGATGATAAGGACTTACCATTTTCTGACTTGATAGGAAAATATTGCAATGCTAAGAAAATATTGTGAATGTAATTTGTTTTGTGCAAACTCAAGAGAATATATTACAGCTGATGTAGTAAAAGTTCAGTCTAAAAAACTGTATATAAGCCCACTCATAATGTATGTAAAAGGCCATCTGCCATCACTTGCTGAGTGACATCATTATGACACTGCTGTGAAACCTTCTCATGAGGAAATAAATATGAATGAATCTGGAGCAACTGTTTGACTTTGAATTATCCACAACAATTTTGGTGCCGAAACCCGGGAACCGAAAGCGGCTGCAACGGAACCAGGATGGGAACCAAGGACAGGAGACCGAAATGGCGCCATCAAACAGGTGAGAAAGTTTTTTCTCATTCGCTCTCTCTTCCTTTGGTCCCCAGTCCCTCTGTTCTCTGTCGTGAGTACGGTTGCCAAGAACCTCAAACAGTTGTTAAATGTACTAACCTCTTTTTGATATGTATGTGAATGAATGAGGATGTTGGTGCACGCCACATCAGCGTGAAAGAGGCCTTTACGGCGGAGTGCTTGAAACTGCCTCAAGACGCACCTCTACGGAGAAGGCATGGTGGGGGCAGTGCAGTGATAAGTAAGAGGACCCTATCGTCCTCAGACACGAGTGTTTTTCTATTTTTCTGTGTTTGTCAAGTAAATTGTTATTAACCACTGCCTGAGCAGCAGAAGGACAAAAAAGTGCGCGTGTCCTGAAGCTACTCCTGGCTTGTCTCCCTCATGAAAAATCATACTGCTTAGAAGAAACCTTTCTTAGATTGTTTGATATAGATGATATAATGAGCAGATCCTTTGTGGGATTATTGTTTAGTTGGTTGTAATTTGGCTCAGTTGGATAGTGTATACAGAGTGTATACGGGTACGTAGGAGATACGTAGTGTGGGACTTTCCCTAACAGCCACTAGCCATAGTGTTTGTTAGTGAAAATAAAAACTGAGAGAGAAGGGTAGGAGTCCCCTCCATCATAGCAGGGCTATGGGCAACAGTCACGGCAAACGAGGGTCTGGCCGATCACCAGATTACAGAGTAGGGCGTCCGCAGGCTTCTCTGACCCCACAGGAGAAGATGAATTTTGAGGTATGGCATATGGGTAAGCAAGCACCTGTTAAAATGGTGTAAGTTTACTAGGGGATTGTAAATCCAGAATCACAGAGTCAAATGACAAAGCAGATTGGAGTAGATGGATTGTAGCATCTTTTAGAAAGCAACAAAGAGCCCAAGGTATCTTTATAGTAGTTAGTATAGAATATATACTTTAATAATTTCAGTTATTTTGTATATTCATTATCTTCATAGATCTTTTTAGCATCTTTTAGTGACAAATGTATGTAAAGTTAATACACTGAAGTAAAAGTGCAGGAGGTTGTCAGAGGAAATTCATATTTTATAAAGTAAAGTTTAAAGCAAAGGAAGTTATAGAAGTAGTAGTTGTTTTAAAGTTGCAAGTGACCTTATAGTAAATTCCCATACGATATAATTTAGAATCAACTTGTGTGATAAGAGAAGGGGGAGGTGAAGAACAGCTGCTAGTGAGATAAGAAATGTAATATTGTTCTTGAAATGAATGGACACAACATTAAATGCTGATATAGATATTTTGTATGACATTGCAGAACAACTTTGTGTCATTTCTAGATTGAATCCGGAAAAGTGATAAATGTACTAATGTATAAGCAGTCCTTCACAGCCAAACCACCAGACACCTCTGTTTTATACCATGAGACCTTTGATCCTGGCATAAATTCTGCACAGAGTGCAGAGTTGCTTGCCCTGATCAAGGCATGTAAACTGGCAGAGGGAAAGACTGTAAATATATATACGGACTCCCGTTATGCTTATGGAGTTGTGCATGATTTTGGTTTTCTGTGGGAGCACAGAGGTTTCTTAACTTCATGTGGGAAGGTTGTGAAGCATGCAGACCTCATACAGCAGCTGCTGGAAAATGTAAAGCTACCTCGAGCTATAGCTGTTATCAAATGCCAGGCACATCAGCGAGCAAAAGATCCTATCACTATGGGTAATAACAGGGCAGATGAAGCGGCTAAAAAGGCTTCTCTTCTGATCCTCCAAGAGTCCCCAAAAGATTACCAAAATCTGACAATGGACACTCTCATAACCTTGCAAAAACAGGCAGGTCCGCAGACACACAGTAAATGGAGGAACACAGGTTGTAAGCCAGATAATGGTGTTTGGAAACATGAGGATGGTCGATTGTGTGCCCCTCCAGCTATATATCAGTTTTTAACAAACTTATCTCATCTTCCATCTCATGTTTCCAAAGGAGGAATGGTTTCTATTGTAAGTAAATTTTGGGTTGCAGCAGGCTTCTCACAATTTGCAACAAAATGGTGCAAGAAATGCATGATTTGTGCCAAGCACAATCCAGGTAAAATGACTAGGGTACAGATGAAACACCTTGTAAAACCTGATTACCCATTCCAGAGACTGCAGATAGACTACATTCAACTACCCAGATGTGGTGTCTATGAGTATGTCTTAGTATGTGTGGATATGTTCTCCTCTTGGGTAGAAGCATGGCCTGTTGCTAAGGCAACAGCTGTAGTGACAGCTAAGAAAATAATATCTGAGATTGTGTGCAGATACGGCCTACCTGAGACGGTAGAGTCTGACCGTGGGACACATTTCACAGGGCAGGTATTTGCAGAAATGTTGAAAGGGTTGCAAATTAATCAACAGCTACACACTCCATATCATCCACAGTCATCAGGGAAGGTTGAGAGAGCAAATGGCATCTTAAAAAATAAGTTAGCTAAAATCTGTGAGCAAACAAAACTTACTTGGGTACAAGCCCTACCGTTAGCTCTATTTGCAATGAGGCATACACCAAGGGGAATGCATGGACTTTCACCGTTCAAAGTACTGTTTGGCAGGCCACCGCTGACTGGACTTTTCTTTCCACAGGAATTACATGGACAGTATGCTTCTCTAAGTGACTATGTTGTCCAGCTCCATAAGCAGCTGACTAATTTGCATGGCTTAGTCTTTTCTTCTTTACCAGACCCAGAAGGCAAAACTGGAACTCACCACCTCCAACCTGGAGATTGGGTCGTGATAAGAAGATACGTGAGGAAACATCTAGAACCCAGATTTGATGGCCCATACCAAGTACTACTGACCACTTCTACCTCAGTGAAAGTAGAGGGGAAACCCAACTGGATTCACGCTTCTCACTGTAAAAAGGTGAACTTTCAAGTCAGGTGACGCAGATCTGTGTAAAAAGGGTGAGGCCACTAGGAGACAGGAGGATTGACTATAGGAAAATGTCAAAAATGCATTTGCTGTTTTGCCTGTTCCTTTGTATCTTATGCTATTGTACACAGGTGAATGGAGAACGGCGGAAGAACTCTATTTGGCTTCTACATCAACAAACGGCCAAGCAGCTGAACATAACTGACTGTTGGATTTGTTCTCATGTTCCTGCAAATCATAAAGGAATCCCTTTAATTGGTGTGCCAATATCTATGAATGATCTCAATCTCACAGACTATAGCTATGATGTTGAAATAGATGTAAATCACACCGCTCACAATGCTCTCTCAGACCAAGGAACATATTTAGAAATTGCTGGCCTACTAAATACACTCACTATGTGCATAGGGCCTATGTATGCTGATCACATAGCCAGAATTAATGGGCGCAAAGTCAATTTACCTAAGGTACACGTTGGAGAAACAGATTGTAAAAATGCCACATTACTATTCAATATGAAGTATGAAGTAAACTGTGATGAGGTACACGGTAATTGTAATAACCAATGTTGGTGTGCAACTATGACAGCGTCTTGTGCCCCTAGGTGTTCCTGTCCTGACCAAAGAGAGGATGACGAATGGGATTGTAAGACTAAAGTGCATGACAATATGAGATGGTTTCAAAGTTGGTTGGGGAATCATGGTAAAATAGTTCCTAGGGTAATAACACCAGGGCTATATTATATTTGTGGTAACAGAGCCTATTCTTGGCTTCCTATGGGAGCGTGGGGTAATTGCACTATAGGAAGAGTTGTTCCAGCCATCAGACAACGTCCAAATATCTCAATTGCTGACATTTATGAAATGTATTCTAAGGAGACTAGATATAAACGAGAGTTGTTTACAGAAGAAGATAAAGCTTGGATGTGGTTCCCCTCTTGGACAGGCTGGGGAATCGAACTAGCGAATAAGTTAAACAAATATGCTAGTATTATGGATGGGATAATTAATGAGACCTCCAGTTCTATCCATGCTATCAATGAAGAGTTGGCCCAAGTTAGGAAAGTCGCCCTCCAGAATAGAATGGCTCTTGATTATCTGTTAGCGATAGAAGGTGGAACTTGTGCTATAATAGGTGAAGAATGTTGCACCTGGATTGAAGACTCACATGACCCCATAGAGGCACACATGAATAAGGTAAAGGAATTGCAGAAAAAAGCTAGAGATATATCTAAGGAGGGATGGAATCCCTTTTCTTGGATGGGATCTATTGGTGTTTGGGTTAATAATATGCTTTCTGGATTGCTGAAACCCATAGTGGTGGTGATAGGACTGATTTTAATGCTATTAATTGCCTGGAAATTATTAATATGTTGTATTTCTCATTGCAGTAAAGATGTGGATACAACTATTCTCTAAGCATGATGACAAAACAGCTACAGAGTTGATCGTCTGACAGCCAAGCTCGACTACCCGCCTCTCCTGAAGACCCCTCAGCTGTTTGAGAGTAGGGTGGAGGACATCATCTCTGAGAAGAGGGTCCCACAGATGCACCCCAGCAGTTTGAGCACCACCCTTAAAGAAGAGTTAATGCTCTGAGAATGATTTCACCAGGGATTTCTCCGGGGTGGTCCTTGTGATGTGATGCATCTCTGGCCGGCTGTTGTCATCTACAATAGTTAGAAAAGAGTTTGTGTGTATTTTGCTATCAATACAACATATGGACGATTTTAGTGGAAATTGCTACCAAGAAACAGTCAAGAATAGATGTTTGACATCTCATGGTCTATACAGCTTATCTGTATACTCTGTGAAGTACGGACTGTCTCGGGGGTGGTTTCCAGGATAGGAAGGATGATAGTTAGTGAGGATAATATTAATATATATATGTGTGATAATGATATTATCAAAAGGGTGAAATGTGAAAGAAATTATTTAATTCCACCATTTTGTCTTCTATTCTATGCTTCCATTTTAACTTCAATATAAGAGTGATATTTTGAGAGAATGTATTTCTGTTTTTGCTGTGTTAAGGAATTGAATCAGCAAGAATAAAGGCTGAGGGAAAACTGATGACTCAAGACCCCACCCTCTACGCCCTCCTTACAGAATACAGAAGATGATAAGGACTTACCATTTTCTGACTTGATAGGAAAATATTGCAATGCTAAGAAAATATTGTGAATGTAATTTGTTTTGTGCAAACTCAAGAGAATATATTACAGCTGATGTAGTAAAAGTTCAGTCTAAAAAACTGTATATAAGCCCACTCATAATGGATGTAAAAGGCCGTCTGCCATCACTTGCTGAGTGACATCATTATGACACTGCTGTGAAACCTTCTCATGAGGAAATAAATATGAATGAATCTGGAGCAACTGTTTGACTTTGAATTATCCACAACAGGAAAGACAAACGGGAACCTTACCTTCCGTTTGCATTATCATTGATTTAATTGGTAATGCTTCTGAGGCAAAGGTTTAATTGGTAATGCTTCCGTAAGGTTACCGTGTTTTTAGCAGGAACAATAGCGCAGTTGACTACGCTATTGTTTCCGCTAAAAAACCGGAAACCTAACAGAACAGAAACAAACGGAAACCAATTGCAATGGAAGCATTACCATTGAAATGGCAATGCAAATGGAATCTATGGTTTCCATCTGTCTTTCCATTCATGGGTTCCGCTGACGGAAAGGTCTAACGGAACCCATGAAAGGAAATCGGCGCTGATGTGAATGAAGCCTCAGGAAAACACACTACTTTCCTCTATTTTCTGTATAGACAATGCAGCATGGTGTGTGTGCTTTTTAGCAGCTGACTTGAATGGGAGTTAATGGACAGAGAAATAGCAGAGATTCTGATTACAATCTCCAGTAAGTGATAGGGTACAGCTTCCTTCCTCAGAGTCCAGGGACTCAGGGGAGATTCATTCAAACGTTTTCTGCGTGTATAGTGTAAAGGGGTTTTTACACTAAGCGGTCATCGGTCAGACAAGCGTTCATAGATCGCTAGTTGCCGATAATTGCCCTATTTAAGCAGGGCAGCGATCAGCAGATGAACGAGCATCTGCTGACCGTATCTTTTAAAAAAAAGTTAAATATTATCGTTGTTGCCGATATGATAATAACGTATAGGATAAGCGATCTTAGAAACGACCGCTTGTCCCCATCCATAGATCCGTGTGACAGGAGCAAACGAGCGCCGATCAACGATGTCTCGTTGATCAACGCTCGCTGCACTGGCCGATTATCGGCCGGTGTAAAAGGGCCTTTTGCTGTCTTGCCTTATCTAGACCTCCAGCAGTATAATAGAACTATAATTAGATCCCCATCTGCTGTTCCCGTCCAAGTCTACACAACAAAGCTGACAAATGAGCTGCAGAAAACAGGAATTGTGTACTCTAGTTTGAAAAACTGGAATAATTAAAAAAAAATATTTATATGGTTAGTTAGGCTTCTTTCACACTAGCGTTACTATACGTTTACCTCTCTTCCATCAGAGGAAGAGAGAATCGATACATTAAACGGAAAGCAACGGTTCAGTTAGAAATACCATTGATTGCAATGGTAATTCTTTTGTTTCAGTTGCTTTCCGTTTGTCTCCGTTCGCTAGGTTTCTGTTTTTTTGGACGGAAACAAAAGTGCAGTCTGCAGAACTTTTGTTTACATTCAAAAAATGGAAACCTAGCGAACGGAGACAAACGGAAAGCAACTGATACAAAATAATTACCATCCTCTAACGGAAGAGAGGTAAACGTATAGTAACGGTAGTGTGAACTTAGCCTTACATAAATAAATTAAAAAAACACCACCCCCAAAAAAAAAAAATGTAAATGATGTAATTTTTTCAATGTGCCTTGTAGTGGTCTTATTAGGCTATGTTCATACGCTGTGCTTTCAACCATTTTTCTGGGTGTAAATGCCTGAAAAAACACCTGAAAAAATGGAAGCTGAACACCTACAAACAGCTGCACATTGATTTCAATGGGAAAAACGGCGTTTCCTTCAGACCGGGCGTTTTTTTACTCATTTTCTTACGCGGCCGTTAGAAAAAAGAAGTGATGTCACTTAAGTCGTTTTTGGAGCCGTTTTTCATTGTGTCAATAGAAAAACAGCTCCAAAAACGGCTCTAAAAAACACATCAAAAAGTTTGATGCTTCAACAATGGCTGAAATCAGAGGCTGTTTTCCCTTGAAAACAGCTGCGTATTTTAGAGCTGTTTTTACTTTAGCGTGTGAACATACTCTTACTTTTACACATATAGCACCTCTTCATATTTAGTCATTTCTGTTTGTTATAATACAATTTTAGGTGCTGCCCACCTGCCCCGCAAAAATGCGTGACTAAAAAAAAACTAAATAACTGTAGAAGGCCTTACAATGTGTTAAGAGCTATCAGCCCAGTATTAGAAAGTAGGGGTATGTTCACACGCTGAGGCTGGGTTCACACGACCACATTAACGTCCGTAATGGACGGACGTATTTCGGCCGGAAGTCCCGGACCGAACTCAGTGCAGGGAGCCGGGCTCTTAGCATCATAGTTATGTACGACGCTAGGAGTCCCTGCCTCTCTGCAGGACAACTGTCCCGTACTGTAATCATGTTTTCAGTACGGGACAGTAGTTCCACGGAGAGGCAGGGACTCCTAGCGTCGTACATAACTACGATGCTAGGAGCCCGGCTCCCTGCACTGAGTTCGGTCTGGGACTTCCGGCCGAAATACGTCCGTCCATTACGGACGTTAATGTGGTCGTGTGAACCCAGCCTTAACCAAAAACATCTGAAAATACAGAGCTATTTTCAAGGGAAAACAGCTCCTGATTTTCAGACGTTTTTCTTTATTAACTAGTGTTTTTCGCAGCATGTTTTACAGCCGTTTTTGGAGCTGTTTTTCTATAGAGTCAATAAAAAACGGCTCAAGAAGTGACATTCACTTCTTTTTTACAAGCGGTTTTTTTTTGTGGCCATTTTGAAAAACGGCCGCGTAAAAAAACGGCCGTTTGAACAGTACGCTGTTTTTCCCATTGAAATCACTGGGCAGATGTTTGGAGGTGTTCTGCGTCCGAACTTTTGGCCGTTTTTTGGGCGTTTACGGCCCGAAAAACGGACGGAAATAGGCCGTGTGAACATACCCTAATAGTTATCAGCCTAGAAAACAGGACAAGAGAGAGATCTGTTCTGCTTCTGCTCAGAGAAGACTGGACACATTGGAACAAACCCTAAGCTGTGTGAACAGATGAAGGGCAGAATGGGTTTTCAGCTTTATAATATAAACAATATGGGAAAGATTTATTAAGTGATTTGCGCCAGTTTTCTGACGGGAAAAAAGTCCCAAATTTCGTTGCATGCCTGTTTTGCTAAATAATGTGGTACTTTTTAAAATGTTCTGCTGCTTTAAAAAGTGACGGGCTCATCGGGAAGGGTTGGGACCACGCGTGGCCCGACAGGTATATTATAAATGACGCCAAAAGTTGGAATCAATTATAGCAGAAATCTCAATTTGTGACGCACGGACAGCCCAATATGTTACATATTTATTAATAGGCCTCCTAATAAATTTAGCACATCTTACTACAGCGGGCTTCGGTTAGGACTGGCGTATGAATCACCAGTCTTAGTAAATCTTTGCCTAAATGTTTCCATTCTTTAACAGCCAGCAGAGGCCTTTAAAATTATGAATTTTCTGTGCTAGAATTATACAGCTGAATTTATATAATTGGAGAATATGTTATCTATATGCATTGCATATCAAATCTGCATTAAAAAAAAAAAGTGACCCTATTCTGGTTCTCACACCATATTCTGGTCCTCACATTTTAACCAAAGTGTTAAAATGTTTTAATGACGATTATTCCTTCAATCACATAATAATAATTGGCAAGAGATTAGTGATCCTGGGATTAAGATTCTATATCTCCATTTGTATCCTGCTCTAATCTGAGCATTTGATCTTCCTGCCAGTCACCGTTGGTTTAGGACAATATTTCTCCCAAAGTAATTACTTTTGACAATATGTATTAGAAATGTATGTAATTCTTATGTAAAACATCCCACACCTGCATCCCACATGCTGTCCTGAGATTTTATATCTTATTATAATCTTCCTTGGGTAAGAACCCTCATTAAATTGAAAAACTGGAGTAAAATCCAATCATGAGGAGAAGGATTACAGAACATGGAGAAATATTACAGCTTTTGCTGATAAATACACTGGGGGAAAAGAAGAAATTGGCGTTGGCATAGATTGATGTACAGACACATAATTCAAACACGTAAATGCCCCTCATATCTCATTATTCCTTATCAACTGTAATGTATGATGGATTTATCTTTTAAAGAGCTGAGAATGGCTCGCTGCGTGACATTCACAGGGCTAAGATGCCAGTCAGAAGAACACAGCCGTGTACTACCATTGAAGTCACTTGTAGTAAATGCAGGCTCATGCTGTGATACTTTGAAGTCTAGACTGAAGCATGTGAGCTATTTCTTTCTGTAAGCAATGACATCATTTTGTAGACACAGTGGTGTCTAGTAGAGGGGTTCATCCGGACCTAAAATCCTTTTTCCTAAAACTGGGGTATAACTGTTTATGTGAAGCACAAAAGCAAACTTCTATACTTCTATAAATTTTTAGGCCTAATGCACTGCACATGATTATACAATGCACCATACAGTAGTCAATTCATGCCTTAGTTACTTGGGTCATTGACAAGCATCACATTTCCATATATACCGATCAGCAAACCACTGATAACATAGTTGCCAACTGTCCCGAATTCGCCGGCACTGTCCCGAATTTACAGAGACAATCCCAGGAAATTACTGTCCCAGACGTGTCCCAGCAAACCCCTGTGACCAGGGCCGGAGGGCCCTTACACACTAGTTGCGTCGCTAGAACTGGACATTGGCCGGTGTCCCGGTTGACTGCAATATTTAATTGCATCTGCGTCCTCAGGACGCAGATACAATTGAAAACTATCTGCTCCCTGCTCTGCCATGCACTTGGATACAAGCCACGTTAGGCATGTGGCCTATAAGACGCTGGTACAGGATCCCTGCGCGTGCCGGCGTGATGATGTCACCTGATCAGGCTGGCCTACACAAGGATTCCGTCTCGGTGCCTCATAGGCTGCAGGACTGAGGAGGCTGTGATGCTCCGTTCTTCACGGGAGTGGGCTAGGTGAGTATATATATTTTTTTATTTGCAGGGGCACCCAGGCACTATCTAAGGGGAGGGTGGCAGTATCCACAGGGGTGGCTGTGTTCCCCTCTATCTACAAAGGGCGGAGTGTGGCACCATATATAAAGTCGGTGTGTGGCACTGTCTATAAGGGAGGAGTGTGGCACTATCTAAAAAGTGTGGCACTACATATACAGGGGTCTATGTGGCACTATCTACAGGTGGGCTGTGTGGCACTGTCTACAGTGGGCTGTGTGGCACTATCTACAGGTAGGCTGTGTGGCACTATCTACAAGCTAAGTAAAATAGATCGCTGTGTTCCACGGTGTACAGTTTGCCTATACTGCAGCCTGAAAGGAGACAGCAGCAGACGATAAGGAGGTGGGGAAGTCCCCGCGATATACCGACTAGTAAATATGACACCAAGCGGTGTTCTACTTGGTTTGTGGTAATTGTGAGAAATGCAGTGAATTATATGTCTCCCCACAAATGGGACCTGTTGTTCTTAGCATATTAGTCATAATTAGTCATTTGTACTTATTCCTATTTATTACTCCTATTATCCTTAGCCGCAGTTTCTCAAACTTGTACCTTCAGCCTATAGTATAGGGCAATTGTAGCCAGGGCCGCCATCAGGGGGGTATTAGGGGTACTGGTGTGAGGGGCCCGGACAAACCTAATTGAAAGGGGGGCCCTGCAATGGGGCCCGTTTTTTTCACCAAAAGAATGTCGTGAGCTGCTGCTGCTGCGGGCCACCTCCCCTCGTCTCGTCATGGGGGGCCGTCAAACCGTCCGCCCGCGTGCACCCGATCGCGCGCACAAGGAAACTCCCGCGCGTGCGCACTCGCGAGCGCGCACCCACGAACGCCCGCACTTGAGACCGCCCGCGCGCACACCCATTAAATCAATGGGAGGCGGTTTTGGAAGTTTTTTGGTGCTGATTCTGATACAGTGTCCGAGTCAATATCAAGGCCCAAAGAATCTGTGAACTGGGCCTTATTGTTAGGGCTTATTCAGACGAACGTGTAATACGTCCGTGCAATGCGCGTGATTTTCACGCGCCTCGCACGGACCTATGTTAGTCTATAGGGCCGTGCAGACTGTCAGTGATTTTCATGCAGCGTGTGTCTGTGTGTCCGCTGCGTAAAACTCACGACATGTCCTATATTTGTGCATTGTTCGCGCATCACACACCCATTGAAGTCAATGGGTGCGTGAAAATCACGCCCAGCACTTCCGCAGCCGTATAAACTATGAATGAAGACAGGCAGCAGCTGCAGGAGCGACATCATAAAAAAGTGCCCTTTTTTTTTTCTCATGTGTGATTTTTGCGGCAGAACCGCAGCATTTCCGCAACAGAGGAGCAGCAATTCCACAGAATAAATTGACATGCTGCGGCTTAAAAAGCCACACTGCAGGTAATTTTTTTTTGCAGCGTGTGAATGAGATTTGTTCAAATCTCATCCACTCGGCTGCGACTGTGATACGCTGTGGATTTACACGAGCATGTGCTTTTTGCGCGCGCAAAAACGTGGCGTTTTGCGCATGCAAAAGGTCCATAACAGCTCCGTGTGTCAGCAGCGTATGATGCGCGGCTGCGTGATTTTCACGCAGCCACCATCATTATGACACTCTGTTTGTATGTTTGTAGCACGTGGTGCTTTTCTGTTTTCATTCATAGTTTATACGGCTGCGGAAGTGCTGGGCGTGATTTTCGCGCACCCATTGACTTCAATGGGTGCGTAATGCGCGAACAATGCACAAATATCGGACATGTCGTGAGTTTTACGCAGCGGACTCACGCTGCGTGAAAATCACTGACAGTCTGCACGGCTCCATAGAGTAACATAGGTCCGTGCGAGGCGCGTGAAAATCACTAACAGTCTGCATGACCCCATAGAGTAACATAGGTTCGTGCGAGGCGCGTGAAAATCACGCACGTTCCACGGACGTATTACACGTTCGTCTGAATAAGCCCTAACAATAAGGCCCAGTTCAGAGTTTTTGGGCCTTGATATTGACTCGGACACTGCGTCAGAATCAGCACCAAACAACTTCCAAAACCGCCTCCCATTGATTTAATCTGAAATCAATGGGAGCCAGTCGCGGAAAAAAGAAAAAGCAGCATGTCCTTTCTTGCCGCGGTTCTGCCATCGAAATCAATGGGAGGCAGAAAATTCATTTTTCGCTGCGTTTTTTGTCTGCTGTCCTCAATCGCCGCGGGCAAAAAACACGGCAAGATAGTGTGGGCAGGTCAAAATCTGCCTCAAAATTCGGTGCGCGGTTCCAGGCGGTCGCCGGTGCGCATGTGCGGGAGTTTGCGGGTGCGCGCGATCGGTCGCACGGGCGGCGGTGTTTGACGGCCCCCATGCTACCCAGGGCCGCTATCAGGGGGGTATTAGGGGTACTGATGTGAGAGGCCCGGCCAAACCTAATTGAAAGGGGGGCCCGCAGCTCATGACATTCTTTTGGTGAAAAAAACGGGCCCCATTGCAGGGGCCTGTTTTTTTTCTACCAAAGGCAAGTCGCGGCAGTTTGCCGGGCCCCCCTTTCAATTAGGTTTGGCCGGGCCTTTCACATTAGTACCCCTAATACCCCCCTGATGGCGGCCCTGGGTACCATGATATAGTGCTGGACGGAGTATCGTTAACAGGCGGTGCCACGGTAGGGGGGCCCAGAAAATTTAGCTGTAGGGGGCCCTGAAATTCCTGATGGCGGCCCTGATTGTAGCAGCCGAGTTGCAGGTAAAGACGGGTTAGATTTATAGAACATATGACTTTTATAAAGACCTTGAGATTTCGCCTTCTTTCAAGTGCTTCTCAGGCTTTGCCAGTTATATCCATTTATGGGAAAGCTGAGCGACAGCTAATATGGCCGCTACTAAGTTCATAAAGAGGTGGTCACAAAGTTTTCCGAGACCCTAGTGATAAAGTGAGACATCACCTGCCTGTATACAATCAGATAACCAGAGAAAGATACTGGCCGCCATAGTAGTTGTCAGCCAAACTAGTGCAGACATTTTTGTTTGTTTATTTGTATGCAGAAATTCAGGGAAGAAAGTCATGCCCCCATTAGCCACACAACCAGATAAGTTGTGACCTCATAGTACACACCTACCAGATAAGCATCGACCATAAGCCACACCCACCACATATGCTGTGCAAACGCTCGGTCATCTGCTGATAGAATCACTTTAAAAAAGGAAAATTTTATGATAATGATGTAAGGGGACGAACGATCGGAGTAACAAGCGCTTGTTCCCATACATACTCGGATCTCGTTGATCGGCGCTCCTTGCACCAGCCAAAATTGGCCAATGTAAAAAGGACCTTAAGGCCCCTATAGCTACACCACTGTTGGCTGCATTGTCTCAACAGACTTTATCACATATGATAGGCTTAGGTCCCTTAGAAATCTATTAATACCATATTTGATGAAATGTAACCAGTTGTTTCTTGGATTGATAAATTCTTGATAGATTCTTTTCAAACCCTATATTACCAGATTCCCACTTCTCCCAACAAAGAATGGGAGGGAGTTGCAGAAACATCCAATATTGTATTAAAGGGGTTTTCCCATCAGAGACATTTATGATATGTCAGAAATGTCAGATAGATGCGGATCCCACATCTGGGATCCACACCTATCTCTAGAACGGGGCCCCCTAAACCAGGGGCATAGCTAAAGACTCATGGGCCCTGGTGCAAGAATTCAGCTAGGGCCCCCTCCCCAACACCACCAGACCCTTGCCCACACCTATGCCCAGCCACATTGCCCGACAGACCCCATGGATGCCCCCACAGTATAATGCCCCTCATAGCTGCCTCCACAGTATAATGCTCCCCATAGCTGCCCCACACAGCATAATGCTCCCCATAGCTGCCCGAGTGTAAAATGCCCCCATAGCTGCCCCCACAGTATAATGCCCACCATAGCTACCCCATAATATATTGCCACCCATAGCTGCCCCCACAGTATAATGCCCTCGATAGCTGCCACATACAGTAAAATGCCCCCATACAGTATAATGCCCCCCATAGCTGCCCCATACAGTATGATGCCCCGCATACAATATAAAGCCCCATACAATATAATGCCTCACATACAGTATAATGCCATCCATACAGTATAATGCCCTCCATAGCTGCCCCATACAGCATAATGCCCCCATACAGCATAATGCCCCCATAGCTGCCCCATACAGTATAATGCCCTCCATAGCTGCCACATACAGTATAATTCTCCGATAGCTGTTCCATACAGTATAATGCCCCCATAGAGTATAATGCTCCCTCAGCAGCCACTACATCAGCCCCTCTCCCATTCCCGATCTAATGCCCCCAAATGTACCTAATAGAAAATAATAACATACCCCATTCCCACGACGGGTAGAGGAGATTCTTCTCCTCCTCTGCAATGTGCTGTGAGTGACTCAGCCCAGACAGGCATGATGACATTACTAGATAGCACTTGCCTGCGCCCAGACGCTCATGGCACAGTGAATGATGGCGCAAGGCTCCAGCATTGAATTCAGGGGCGTAGCTAAAGGCTCATGAGCCCTGGTGCAAGAATTCAGCTTGTGCACCCCTACCCCTCCCCAACACCACCAGACCCCTATGCATGCATATGCCCAGCCGCCTTGTCTGACAGACCCCATGGATGCCCCAACAGTATAATGCCCCCCATAGCTGCCGCCACAGTATAATGCTCCCATAGCTGCCCCACAGTATATTGCTCCCCATAGCTGCCCCATACAGTATAATGCCCTCCATACAGTATAAAGCCCCCATAGCTGCCACATACAGTATAATGCCCTAATACAGTATATTGCTCCCTATAGCTGCCCCATACAGTATAATGCCCCCCATACAGTATAATGCCCCCATAGAGTGTCTGCTCATCAGTATATTGCACCTGAGCAATCTCCCTCTATGTAGCATTGTGGCTTGTCTGCATCCTGTTGGGAGGTGGTGTGTGTGAGCCCCTACTACAGGGTGTTAACTACTGGGCTGGTCATTATTGTTTTCATAGTCTTGCAGCAGACCAGAAAGTGCTCATGCTGCAGCTATTGGGAGCAATATACTCCAGTGAAGTGAGTGCCAGCTGGAAGGCAGGGGCAGAACACGGTAATGCTGCAAACTCTGAGAACTAAGATCTTGCAACAGAAGCCAAAACAGAACTCAACATTTCTGCACATAACTTAAATTCAACTCCGCGACTTGGGGGCATTCCTAGAGCTCCTTGGGATACTGGTTGTTGGGGAGGCACAATCCCCACTCCTAATCTTTGGTCCATCACACTATATATATATATATTCCTAAATTATAATCATATAGTGAGCAAATAATACCACTATGCAAAGACTAAATAATGCCATAGTGAACGAATAATACCTCTGCACTATGATCACATATCTTACATATCATCTTACCATGACTGAATGGTATTGCCATAATGTGACTCAATATTACCACCATAATGTGACTGAAAAATATTGCTATACAGTGATTAAATAATACCATAATACAGTGACCATTAATATCACTATTGTGTAACTAAATAATATTGCCATTCGGTGAGCAATTATTAGTACCATACACCTGACAAGTGGATACAATATTGAGTAAAGGCAGTTAGCAATAATTAAATCCATCGACTCACAGTTGACATCTTCTCTGATTGTGGTTGTTTGCTTTCCTCTCCTTATCCATCTTGCCCAGACTGGCATAAAGATTTCTTCCAACTATGACTCTCCTATTGCCTCTCTTTTTCAGCACATGCACTCTCAGCCACAGATGCCCTCTACGACATCTATAGATCCCTCCCATGACATCCACAGATTACGCACCGTGACAGCCACATTGACCCACCCCAGTTTGAGCCACATATACACACAGTAACAGATATAGCTAAAGATGCCTTCATGAAGATCCATGGCTTAGCCACAATGCCCCAGAGAACCAGCTACATATTCCTCCCATAAGCCCAGCCAGTAGTTACCTCTTGCACTGATCTGGACTTCTTCCTATGTGTGGCACCTGGTATTGCTGCTTGGTCACCTACAAGTGAATGGGGCTGAGCTGTAGTACCGAATAAAGCCCATGGGCAACAGAGGCACTGTTTCTAGGGGGAAAAAATTGACCTTTTTTTCTTATCTCATATATTTAAAAAGAACATAAATCACATGTTGTATCTTTTGGATCAGAAATATTCCAAAACAGATAATTTTATTTATATATTTATATTTATTTTTTCATCTTTCAACAGATGATAGATAGATAGATAGATAGATAGATAGATAGATAGATAGATAGATAGATAGATAGATAGATAGATAGATAGATAGATAGATGATAGATAGATAGATAGATAGATAGATAGATAGATAGATAGATAGATAGATAGATAGATAGATAGATAGATAGATAGATAGATAGATTTTCTACAATACATTATTTTCTGCACATATATAATATAGGATATTTTTAAATGACTCCCAAAAACCTAAATATTCCTGCTAAATACCCTAGACACCTTGCTTCCCGATTCTCTTTTATTGATGGTGTTCGGTGCTTCTATTTGTATACATTATGCACCCTCCTGCCCTTTCTGAGTCTCTTGTATCAGGACTCGCGTCTCCTTCAGTCAATTCCTATGTCTTTCACTGGCACTGCTCTCCAAATCACCATGGTTACTCTACAAGGAGACTCAAGGGAGCTGGTCTTCACATCCAGTAACTATGGAGACAAGGGGATGGTTGGCAAATGAGAGTCCAGCAAGGTCAGATGAACAATGCCACAGCAATGTACAAGCAATGGCCGCTTTATTTCAGCCCATATTTGATGGTTTACTTCACACTGTGTTAGTGGAGGCATTTCATTAACTCTTTCTTTACTCCACAGTTCAGCACATAGTGGTGTGTTATGGTGTGATGGGTAGCATGGGCACGCATTTCCTTTATAGATGCTGGCTCATTGTCTACACTGCGATACAGTAACCTGGCAACCCATTTGTAGTCAGATTATCCCCCAGCTCATCATGCAAGTTCTGATGGTTTTCTCAGAAAAGAATAAATATATAAATATTATTTAAATAATAGGATAATTGTATCTCATTACCATAAATTAGGATAATTACTGGTGTCATATTTAGAAATGGTGTCACAGAATAATATTGGAATGAAGCTGAAGAATATGGTAAACATGGTTATTTGGTTTCATACATGGCTGCTACTTCCCAGCCGTATAGCAGTATATATATATATATATATATATATATATATATATATATATATATATATATATATCTAATAGCAAGTCAGGAAAAGGTCTTGTGGTGTTGTATATAATAAACACATTAAACCCATGTAGTGTAAATTCTGTATTGAATTGTATCACTGTCGTTTTTTTAGGTTATTTTTAAAGCTGTTAAAGCAACGTTCTAATTGGTCTTAGGAAGACCAATATTTGTCTGAAAGAGTACTTATGTATTTAGGTTGGATATATCTCCAAACTGTCTTAACATTTAGTAGTTAGCCAAAAAATAAAATACGAATATAGGTTGGCAAATAACATTGGCAACCAGCATTTGACTGGAATGTCTTGGTAGCACCAAAGGAAATGATTCAGATAGACCAACTCTTCATCTATATACAGCACATGTCCACTTTTAGGGTATGTTTTCGTGGTATGTTATGGTATGTCAGTGCTGGTGCTGCAGGAAGGTTTTGCTTATTGAAGTAAAAGGGCAGATATGCAACAAATTCAAAAGAAACCCCACAAGAGATCGGGCACTCAGCTGGTTCAAATAATCATAATTGAAATAATCCCATCAGCAAGTGATCTTCACTTTTCAACTTCAGGTGGAGTAACATTGACCTTAACCTCATGAGGTTACATGGGTTTCCCCACTAATAACACTTACCACCTATCCACAGGATAGGTAATAAGTGTCTGATCGCTAGGGGCCCCACCGCTTGAACCTCCACCAATCACGAGAATGGGGTCCTGTGTTCCCAATTTAAATGGCACGAAGGTCGGCCATTTGCGCTGCTGCTCTATTCAACTGTACGGGACTGACGGAGATAGATGTGTGATGTACTTGGCTATCTTCATCGGTATCATTGAGTTGAATGGAGTGGCAGTGCGTATGTCTGACTGCACTTTATTCAAACAGGGGAACGGGGACAGAACCCCCATTCTCGTGATCGGTGGAGGTCTTAGTGGTGGGGCCCCCAGGGATCAGACATTTATTGCCTATCCTGTGGATAGGCGGTAAGTGATATATTCGTGGGGACACCCCATTAACCACATGAGGTAAAGATGAACGTAAATCCACCTAAAGATAAAAAGTGAAGATTACTTGCTGATGAGGTTATTTCTATTATGATTATTTGGTACTTTGGATAGGTGGTAAGTGTCGATTGCAGGTAAATATATTTAAGTCCCATTATTAGTGTCAGAATCTAAGCTCTTCAGAAGGTTCTCCGACCCTATGATAAGACACAGGGCCAGGCAGTGGAGAGGACATGATCACAACTGGCCCCGTATTGTTCTGAACGAGCCCGCATCTCGGCTTCTGAATTGGTGCATGCGCAGTACAGCAGTGAAGTTTCACTGGTTTAATAGACTCTACTGCGTATGCGCTGATTACATCACATTACTGTTTTGCGCATGTGGGCGCGTTCAGAAGAATACGGGGCCAGGCGTGATGACGTCTTCTACACTGGCCCTTTCAATCAAAGAAGGAAGAGAGGGAGGGAAAGGGGATAGAAGGTAGAACAGTTTGGAGCAACGGTCACACCCTAGTTGTTCCAAAAAGCTCATTTACATATGAAGAATAAAGTTATTATCGATGCAACGGAGCCACTCATCTGAATAATGAGAACAGTGTTATATTAAGGTGAGGCTACACTATCTTACTGTGCTGCTGCTTTGATAGGCCAATTTCTGTTGACAGACTCTGCAGAGACCTACAGGGAAATGGTTGCCTGGGATCATATATATGTACTGTAATAGACACTTGTCCACCTCTGCAGGGAAATTGGATTTGTGAATTCATATTGCTCACTAGTCACTACTAACAGAATAGGGTTGACAAGAGATGAGATTTCTGCTTCCTAATCAAAACAGCTGACACGTTATCTTTAACCATATTAACGCATGCAGGGATGTAAACATTTTAATAATCCTAAAATACTTTGTAACTGTGCATAATATTCTAGTTGTTTTGCAGATTTCTTCTCTGAAATAGAAAATGGTTTAGTAATTTGTTGGTGTGGGAGTTTCAATAATAAAATAAATGCCTTTTTTTTTTACAACTAAAAAGTTATTGGGAAAATATTAAGTGATGTTTCTCATAGCAAAACATTTGAGTATTTATATTATAAACTGCATTTGAAAATTAATGGGTAGAACCTGAGAGGTGGTTGAGGGTTATACTATTTTTTTCCACCATGCAGCGACCTATTTTCAAGCTAGGCTGGATCACACTACACTATAGTACAGTATAGCCTTAGGCCTCATGCACACGACCGTAAAAACTCCCGTTATTACGGGTCGTAATCACGACCCGTAATAACGGGCTCATAGACTTCTATTGGCGACGGGTGCCTTCCCGTTTTCTCACGGGAAGGTGCCCGTGCCGTTGAAAAAGATAGAACATGTCCTATTTCAGGCCGTAATAACGGCACGGACAGTCCATAGAAGTCTATGGAGCTCTCGTAATAACGGGTGGCTACATGTGTGCACCCCTCATTACGGCAGCGTTCCTAAGCGACGTCAGTAAATAGTCACTGTCCAGGGAGCTGAAAGAGTTAACTGATCGGCAGTAACTCTTTCAGCACCCTGGACAGTGACTACCGATCAGTATAAACCTGTAAAAAATAAAAATAAAAGACGTTCATACTTACCGACAACTTCCTGCTTCCTCCAGTCCGGTCTCCCGCCCGTTGCCTTGGTGACGCGTCCCTCTCGACATCCGGCCCGACGTCCTGGATGACGTTTCAGGCCATGTGACCGCTGCAGCCAATCACAGGTCAATCACAGGCTGCAGCGGTCACATGGACTGCCGCGTCATCCAGGGATGTCGGGCTGGATGTGAAGAGAGGGACGCGTCACCAAGACAACGGCCGGGTAAGTATGAATTTCTTTAACTTTTATTACAGAAAAGGCTGTCCCTTCTCTCTATCCTGCACTGATAGAGAGATGGGGCTGCCGATTAGTGCAGTGCTATTTTGCCGCCAAAAACGTGCTCGTAAATACGGGTGGAATACGTGTGACACCGGACCCATATTTACGGGCACGGGTTCGTAAATACTGGTGCAAAACGGGTGGAATACGTGTGACACCGGACCCGTATTTACGCCAGTATTTACGGGTGGGAAAAAATACGGTCGTGTGCATGAGGCCTTAGACTGAGTTTAAACACTACAAGTGATCCAACTAATTCAGGCTGTATCTAGAGATCATTGCTGCATGCATATAAAGCAAATCAATGGTTTTCAACTAACATTAGTCATTTTCTTTTGTATCTGAAATGTATCTTTCATGCTAAAAATATATTTTGTTGCTGTTAGTTGATACGGGTGCAGCTGGGTCATCAGATCTGCGGTTGGGCATAGGAATGCACTTGTATTACACTTGTAGGAAACTGGACTTAAAATTCATCTAAAGCATTTTAGATCTACTAATCAGAAGCTAAAAGGCAATCATACTGCTAATATCAGATATAACATTGGACTTAGGCCACATTCAAATGGACATATCTTGGTATTAGTAAGCCAAAGCCATAGAAAGATTTGCACCTCTTCCTTGTTGTGGACCCACTTCTGGTTTTGTCTTACAATAAGGCCCTGTTTTTTTACTTGTTTTATGGCAAAAAACGCTCAAGTTTTTTTCCTTTGCCTGATGAAGAAAAATGTAAAAAAAACGCAGCAAAATTTGCAGCCAAAAGACCCGTCAAAGAACACTTGTGGTGCAAAACCACTTTAAAAAAAAAAACAGAGCTGATTATTACAGGCATAATTTTCTGCCTACAAAAAAACTCTGTGAGAACAGGGCCTTACTGATGGAAAAACTGACCAAAATACCTCTGTGTAAGACCTAAAGAACAGAAATTACCATTACCGGACTGAACTTTGGTCTGAATCTCTGGATATCCCCTCCCTCCTTCACACTTTTTGTTTTTAAGGCATCAAAAAACTCTAATGAAAAATTCCCCCAAAAACTGATTAAAAATTAGTGCTATTGGTGGAAAAGGTCCTAATGTTCTTCACTAAAAACACCACAAAAACCTAATCTAATTGCTGTATCTGAATCCAGCCTCAGGCCTCCTTTTGGAAGAACACACCAACATTAATTTAATTTTAAAGGGCAGGCTTAGTTTAAAGGGGTTGTCCCAGAATCGACAATCATCACCTATTCACAGGATAGGTGATAAGTGTCTGATCGCAGGGACCCCCACCGATCACAAGAATGGGGGTCCCAAACCCCCTGTTTTCCCTTCACTGCACCACCTGCAGTGAGGAGAAGCTTGAACGGAGTGGTGGTCATGTGCCCACAGTTCTATTCAATGTCTATGGGACTGACGGAAACAGCTAAGCACTACACTTGTATGTTTTCTTCATCCCCATAGACTTTGAATGGAGTGACACCGCGCCTGCTCGACTGCCGCTCCATTTAATGTCCTCCTTACAGCGGTTGAGAAGTGAGGAGAATAAGGGGTTTGGGTCCCAATGGTGGGGCGATCAGCGATCAGACAATTTTCACCTATCCTGTAGATGGGTGATAATTGTCGATTCTGGGAATACCCTTTTAAGTCAACAACTACAAATTGGTGCAGTTACAAATCAGAGCAAAAAAAAACCAAGAGGCAGAGAGTCTGAAACAGGTTTATATTGTGATATTCATTGTATATATAGTTCTAATGAAAGGGATTCAGGGGTTTTATAGGTAAAGTCTAATGTAGCGTGTAGTTGTATTGCTCACCTAGAACAAGACATTATTTTTAGGCTGAAATATGCTTTAGTGGTGTAAACCTTGTGTCTAGAAATATATTCTTCTCATATGTGTTTACTGAGCTGGAGGGAGGAAAGCCTGAAATATACATGAGGGTAAACACAGCAGGGTAGAGGTACAATTCTGTGGATGAGCAGCTGAAAGATCACCATATTGTGACTGCTGGAACTGGTCCCTTGTGTCTTTTTTTATATGCTTTGTTTTTACGGACGCTCATATGATGAATTGCAACCTTGGATTGGGAAGTGCAATCTGTGTTCAATACAAAGGGTGTTCTATGGGAATTTGTATGTAGTTTATACTGGTAGTATATGACCATAGCTACACAGCTACCACAACCCCTGGTGGAAGAGTAAAGAATATAGATGAACATATAAATGCCTATAAAGTATAAGTGTCTTCTCACGGCCTACAATTAGATGTCCCATTTTAGGTAGATTATCTGTTATTTCGAGAGATGAGTGAAAGTTGCCTTAACCTCATTCATGCTGTGATTTTGATAGCATCTGCCAGAACCAACAACCTATCACTAAAATTGAGGCATTTTGGACCAATTATGGTGAATCATAAAATGACTTACCAATTTTTTTTTTCTTTTAGTCAAATCCTAGCACATGATACTGTCATGCTTGTCTGCTTTAAAAGCACAAGTTACAAAGATAAAAGACAAAATGATACATACTAAGGCTATGTACACACGGAGTATTTTGCAGGAGGAATATCTGGCTCAAAATTCAGTTTGGAAGTTTGAGGCAGATTTTCCTCTCCCTGCACGCAGATTTTAGCGCCGTTTTTCGCCCGTGGCCATTGAGCGCCGCGGGCATAAAACACCGCGAAATACGCTTTCTCTGCCTCCCATTGAAGTCAATGGGAGGTCAGGAGCGGAAACGCCAGAAGATAGGGCATGTCGCTTCTTTTTCCCGCGAGGCAGTTTTACTGCTCGCGGGGAAAAGTCGCCGACGCCTCCCATTGAAATCAATGGAAGGCGTTTTCGGGCCGTTTTTGCCGAGTTTTGCGACGCGGTCAAAAAACTCTGCAAAATACTCAGTGGGAACATAGCCTAAGTGAGCAATAAAAAGCATATCCATTCAAGAAGCAGATAATATTACCTGTATGGGATTTTTTAAATATGTACAAATCTACTAGTTCTCTCCCATCCTATTCTTTTGCTATTTTTATACTAATGTATTCTTCTTAATAAAAAATCACTATTCTTCCAAATATACTGTAAGCCTAAAAATTATGAAAGGATATAATGACTATTTGTACTAAAGGGTACCTGCCATGTAGCTGGCATTTTAAGGGCACGGCCAGACGTGGCGGAGTTGCTGTGGAATTCCGCTGCGGACAGTCCACAGTGGAATTCTCCAGCGGCCGTTTTTTACATTTGTTTCTATACATTTTTAGGCAAGTTAGTTCAGACGTTGCGGAAAACTCCGCTGCGGACCATAGGCTGCGGTGTGGAATTTTCCCTCCACAGCATGCACTGATTGTTGCGGAGAAGCGAAATTTCACTGCGGATTTCAGCCTTTGCAATGCAAAAACTGAAATCTGTGGTAAGTCCACTGTCTGTTCTGCAACATCTGAAATACCTGTCAAATATGCAAATGTTGGTGCAGATTCGTTGCGTAATTGGCCCAAATCTGCACCAACATTTGCAGCTGAAAAACTCCACCACGTGTGAACGTGCCCTAAGTCTGATGATCGGAGATGCAGATCGGGCGGTACTGTAACAGAGGCAACTGTTTGCGGTCCGAAGCCTATCCTGCAAAGCTCCCATGCAGGAGAGATTTTGATTTGCACATGGTTGGCAACAGTACAACCTGGTCTGCCAGCTACAACTCCCGCTTTCAGAATTCCTGATGGGAGACGAGACTGCAAGCAACACACGAGGTAACCTTCATATTTCCGTAAGCATAGTTTTGCATTTTAGTAGATATTTACACTAATTTACATAAAATAAAATTACAAATGTAGTTAACTAATGACTAAATTTGTCAATTATAAACTATGAAAAATACGACTGCAGCATTCATCTCATCTCAAAGTTGTATTATACAGGACATATATATATATATATAGACTACCGTTCAAAAGTTTAGGGTCACTTAGACATTTCCTTATTTTTGCAAGAAAAGCACAGTTTTTTTCAATGAAGATAACATTAAATTAATCAGAAATACACTCTATACATTGTTAATGTGCTAAATGACTATTCTAGCTGCAAACGTCTGTTTTTTAACCCCTTAATGACCAGCCTATTTTAGACCTTAATGACCAGGCCATTTTTTAAGTTTTTCCATCGTCGCATTCCAAGAGCTATAACCTTTTTATTTTTGCGTCGACATAGCTGTATAAGGTCTTGTTTTTTGCGGGACAAGTTGTATTTTTTAATAGCACCATTTTGGGGGACACATTATTTATTGATTAACTTTTATTAACTTTTATTTGGGGGGAAATAGAAAAAAACCTGAAATTTCGCCACCCTTTTTCGCATCTTAAATCTACGCCGTTTACCGTGTAATATAAATAACACAATAACTTTATTCAGCGGGTTGTTACGATTGCAACAATACCAAATTTGTATAGTTTTTGTATGTTTTACTACTTTTACACAGTAAAAACGCTTTTTTTTTTAAATTATTTGTTTTTGTGTCTCCATATTTGAAGAGCCGTAACGTTTTTATTTTTTCGCCGATGCAGTTGTGTGAGGAATTTTTTTTTGCGGAAAGACTTGTAGTTTTTATTGGTACCATTTTGGAGTAGATGCTACTTTTTGATCACTTTTTATCACATTTTTTTAAAGTCAGTATTCACAGAAAACAGCAATTTTTCCATAGTTTTTTATTAAATTTTTTACGCCATTCACCGTGCGGGTTAAATAATGTAATAGATTTATAGTCAGGGTCATTACAGACGCGGCGATACCAAATATGTGTAACTTTTTAACTTTATTTTGTTTTTTTAATAGTAAAGCATTTTGTAAGGGGAAAATCTGGGTTTTTCATTTTTTCTCACATTTTTTTTAAATTAACTTTATTAAACTTTTTTTTTACTTTTTTACTAGTCCCACTAGGGGACTATAATATGCGATTCTCCGATCTCCATTATAATACACTGCAATACTTTTGTATTGCAGTGTATTACTGCCTGTCCGTTTAACACGGACAGGCATCTGCTAGGTCATGCCTGCGGCATGATCTAGCAGGCATTCGCTCTAGGCAGACCTGGGGGCCTTTATTAGACCCCCGGCTGCCATTGGAGACACAGACACTCGGCGATCGTATCGCCGGGTGTCGGTGGGGGAGAGAGGGAGCTCCCTCCCTCTCTCCAAAACCACTCAGATGCGGTGCTCGCTATTGAGCACCGCATCTGAGGGGTTAAACGGGTGAGATCGATGCTAATATCGATCTCACCCGGCAGAGCAGGGACGCGCCCAGACCTCAGCTACCTCTGGCAGCTGAGAGCAGGGAGATTTGACAGCTCCCTGCTCTGCTTACTTATTCCGATGCCGCGACGTAAAAAGTCTATGGCAGTGGAATAAGGCCCATTAGTGACCGACGTAGAAACACGATGGGTCGGTCACTAACGGGTTAATGCAATATCTACATAGGTGTATAGAGGCCCATTTCCAGCAACCATCACTCCAGTGTTCTAATGGTACATTGTGTTTGCTAACTGTGTTAGAAGGCTAATGGATGATTAGAAAACACTTGAAAACCCTTGTGCAATTATGTTAGCACCGCTGTAAACAGTTTTGCTGTTTAGAGGCGCTATAAAACTGACCTTCCTTTGAGCTAGTTGAAAATCTGGAGTATTACATTTGTGGGTTCGATTAAACTCTCAAAATGGCTAGAAAAAGAGAGCTTTCATGTGAAACTCGACAGTCTATTCTTGTTCTTAGAAATGAAGGCTATTCCATGAGAGAAATTGCAAAGAAACTGAAGATTTCCTACAACGGTGTGTGCTACTCCCTTCAGAGGACAGCACAAACAGGCTCTAACCAGAGTAGAAAGAGAAGTGGGAGGCCCCGCTGCACAACTGAGCAACAAGACAAGTACATTAGAGTCTCTAGTTTGAGAAATAGACGCCTCACAGGGCCTCAACTGGCAGCTTCATTAAATAGTACCCGCAAAACGCCAGTGTCAACGTCTACAGTGAAGAGGCAACTCCGGGATGCTGGTCTTCAGGGCAGAGTGGGAAAGAAAAAGCCATATCTGAGACTGGCTAATAAAAGGAAAAGATTAATATGGGCAAAAGCACACAGACATTGGACAGAGGAAGATTGGAAAAAAGTGTTATGGACAGACGAATCGTGTTTGGATCACACAGAACATTTGTGAGACGCAGAACAACTGAAAAGATGCTGAAAGAGTCCCTGACGCCATCTGTCAAGCATGGTGGAGGTAATGTGATGGTCTGGGGTTGCTTTGGTGCTGGTAAAGTGGGAGATTTGTACAAGGTAAAAGGGATTTTGAATGAGGAAGGCTATCACTCCATTTTGCAATGCCATGCCATACCCTGTGGACAGCGCTTGATTGGAGCAAATTTCATCCCACAACGGGACAATGACCCAAAGCACACCTCCAAATTATGCAAGAACTATTTAGGGAAGAAGCAGGCAGCTGGTATTCTATCTGTAATGGGGTGGCCAGCGCAGTCACCAGATCTCAACCCCATAGAGCTGTTGTGGGAGCAGCTTGACCGTATGGTACGCAAGAAGTGCCCATCAAGCCAATCCAACTTGTGGGAGGGGCTTCTGGAAGCATGGGGTGACATTTCTTCCGATTACCTCAGCAAATTAACAGCTAGAATGCCAAAGGTCTGCAATGCTGTAATTGCTGCAAATGGGAGCATTCTTTGACGAAAGCAAAGTTTAAAGGAGAAAATTATTATTTCAAATAAAAATCATTATTTCTAACCTTGTCAATGTCTTGACTATATTTTATAGTCATTTTGCAACTCATTTGATAAATATAAGTGTGAGTTTTCATGGAAAACACAAAATTGTCTGGGTGACCCCAAACTTTTGAACGCTAGTGTATATATATATATATATATATATATATATATATATACTGGATATATATAAATGGTCACCATATTCTGTTTAGATTTAGCTGCCTTATTAGCCCAAGGGTACTTTAATCTAAAGTGACATTTTACAATTAATAATGGAATGAGTCTAATAAGAATATGTCTTATCTATCAGTCTACTGTCCATTTATGCTTTAGCGTTCATTTATTTTGTCATCAATAAAGCTGAGGCCTGCAATAAAAGAACAGTATGTCTATGCCGGTTGTGCATGCATATGTTGTTCAGAGATCTGAGAACATAAAGATTAATTCAAACAGGCGTCTGCTACCACAGTGTAAACCTGGTCCATTGAGCCTGGAGGCTTCTTGCTGTTTTCCACATTTATTTCTGCTATTAAGTGCTGATGTCAAGAGGCAGATCAAAAACTGTCTGAAATAAAGGCTTCCATACACTCTCATTTTGAGCCATGCTGAGTTACTTTATGTGTCACACTTTCTACAGGTTTCTTTTTGAAAGCGAAGACTTGGATTTTTTACATTTTAAATTGAAATATGAAATATAAAATTTGAAACATTGGTGCATTTATGTAATATGTAGTATTTGAATATTGTAAATTTTCACATGAGCTCTGTGTATTGATTTATCGTATTAGTATCTACTATTCTATATTCTTAAATACTGAGACCTGAATGTGTACAAGGAGAGCCAGACAGAGAAATACAACTGACGTTAATCTAATGTACATGGTCGGCTTTAGGGGGTTGATAAGTATCACATATTCATGTCTTAGTGAGACTAGATGTTCTGGGTATTCACATAAGTAGAAATGATAAATTTGCCCAGTTTGCTGATTTACAAATTACTTCTCAGTTTGCCTGGTCATTGTGATACACTGGAAAGATCATTTTCACATGTTTGAGACTCACCGTTAGCAACTTAAAGGGGTTTGCCCATCAGGGACATTTATGGCATATCCACCTCTGTCCCACCTCTGGGACCTACACCTATCTCTAGAACAGGGCCCCCTAAACCCTGTTATACCTTTCTCGGATCCCGCTGCCACTTGTAATTTCCAACCATGTAATCAGAAAACAGCATAGCTTGCGTGCTACACTATTCATTCACTTCTATGAGAGTTATGAAAACAGCGTAGCTCAGCAAGTTATGCGGTTTTCTACTTACATGGTTGGAAATCACAAGTGGCAGGAGGAACTGAGAAAGGTAGAACGGGGTTTAGGGGGCCCTGTTCTAGAGATAGATGTGGGTCCCAGAGGTGGGACCTGCATCTATCTGACATTTATGGCATTCCTGATGGGAAAACCCCTTTAAAAGTCCATAGCTTCTTTATGCTCATGTTGTCCTGACCTATAGTTTCTGTTCATAGTGCTCAGAGCATGCCTTATGGCAGGGTTCCCCAACCAGTAGCTGTCCAGCTGTTGCAAAGCTACAACTCCCATCATACCCTGACAGAATGATGTCATGACAGAATAAGATACCTTTATGTAATTAAACTCTAAGCTGCAAATAATTATTGCAGTGGTGGATGCAGACAGCTGAGGGCCCCTGTGCAAGAACCATATATGGGCCCTTTGCTCTCAAATATCTCATCACAGATCGTCCCCTTACGTCTCTCTAACAATCCATCAGTAATTGTTAGCCATAAAATGAATAATCTCAGGCATTTACATGCAAACTAACAGACAAAAGAAAGTTACTATAAGGTGACAGTGGGCCCCTTACCTACTGGGCCCCTGTGCAGCTGCACCAATGGTATGTCCTCCATCTGAATTATTGGGCCACTAGATTTGAACTTTAAGAAAATTTCCATTTTCATGTACATTGTTAATAATGTTTTTTTTGTATGTACATTAATGTAATTCTTTTTCTACCGTATAAATAAGGCCTCAATCACACATCTGTGGCCCTTTATACGGCCACAAACAGCGGATCCGCAAAACACGGATTGCACACGGTTGGCTTCCATGTGCGGTCCGTAGTTTTAACAGGCCAATGAATAGAATGGCCGAGACTCATCCGCAAAAACGGACAGGAACGGTACCTGTTCTATAATTTTTAGAACGGGCAGAAGGATCCGCAAAAAAAAACCCGGATGTATGCATGACCCTATAGAAATAAATGGGTAATTTTTCTTACCGTAAAAGAAAAACAAATAGCACGCTGAGTAACAATTTTCTGCAATGAACATTGCATCACTCAGTGTATATATTTTTTTCCTAGACTCTACTTAAGCTTTATATAGTTCCACAATAGTACTGCAATCCTCACAAAATGTTCAAGCAAGCCTCAAATATTTAATAGCTGGACTTCGGTTGTTTAATAAAATGTGGATAACTCACTATGAACCATAAAGTAGTAGTCGAGCCAACATAAACTGTATAGCCAACATAAATAGTAGTACTTTTAACAGCTGTAGCCATGTGCACTATAAAGGCATAAAGAATGTGTGCTTTTCCTTCTCATAGGTCTCCAGAGGCCTGTTACAGCTAGAAAAGCAGACATAAAAATTCAGCAACCATCCTGTCAAGAAGGCAAGCACCTTGACAAAATAGCAAAAATAAATATCTCTACTTTATAATGTACTAACAAAGCAGAAATATTCAACATGATTGAAGTAGTTGGTTCAAAGCAAAGTGCAAGCAAAAGTCTCAATATTTTCTCACTTGTTCTCATGGAGATTTATTTGCTGAATTTATCTAGATAATTGGTATAAAGAAGTATATAAATAATGTACTGTGAAAATTACAACTGTGGTTTTATTCTATATTTACATACAGTAAAGATTTTTTTACATTTCAAAATAACTTTTATCAGATATGTAACGTGATGCTCCTGGGTCCATCTACCATGTGGCATTTATAATACTGGTGCCTCCTTAAGTGGCAGAGAGCCCGTCAGGCACCAGGGCCCAGATGCGACTGCTACCTCTGCGCACCCTATTGCTATACCTCTAACCTCTAATTTTCAATAAACTTTAGAGATCTTATAGTATCCTCATGGGATTAAGCCCTATCTTATAGCCCAAAGCTCCATTTACAATCCCCCAATCATATTGCAGTGTGTACCACAAAGTGCTTATTGGTAGAGCAGCACTGTACAGTGCCCAGACACAGTGCCCTTATAAAAGACACATTTGTCTTCTCTTTGGTCCTGCCCTGCTCTCTGCTTCACCAGGAATTTACACTTGAGCAGCCAATCAGCAGGCTACATAAGTAGACATGTGGTAGAATAGTAGAACATGTGTGGCCAAAAACTGGGACTGGCATGCAGCCATGCACTATTACAGTCAGTGGCAGATTAAGTAGACCATAGGCCCTGGGCTGTTCCACAAACTTGTGTCCCCCCTCCCCTTCGCCGCTCTGCCGTGTCTATAGTGAACACCACTTTTTGCGCGAGCATTGACAAATGGTTGTTACAATTCCCCTTGTCAAAGGGCTGTGTCCCTACATACTAACAGTCGCCAACCATCGCTGACAGTATCACACTGTGTAGGACACATCCTCTTGACAATGGGAATGCTAACACACATTTGTCTATTAGTCCTGGGTACACAAGGATATGTAGAATACAAGGATTTCCTACAACAGACATGTCAGGAGAGGGGACAGATCCCCTATAGATCCAGTGACTCACAAGTGATGTCTTCTTTGATGGGAGTCGTTTTCTTTTCTTCTCCATCTGACGCAGACCGTTATGGCGACTTCTCCTGATGAGACATCTTTGCCCATCACTTCTGCAGCCATTTCCAGCCCCTATAGAAACACACAAATTTAGACACCAAGTCCCAGAAACATACATTAAAGGTGTTGTCCGGGCACAGACCAGTCCAGACCTGACTCCCTTTATACAGACCCCAGACCAGACCCTTTTAACTAATACAGACCCTAGACCAGGCCCCCTAAATACAGACCCCATAAACTAATACAGATCCCAGACCCCTAAATACAGACCCCCTAAATACAGACCCCAGACCTCAAACTAATGCAGACCCCCTAAATACAGACCCCAAACCTGACCCCCTACACTAATAATGACCCCAGACCTGACTCCCTTAAGTAATACAGACCCCAGACCAGACCCCTAAATACAGACCCCTAAACTAATACAAACCCCACACCAGACCGCCTAAATACAGACACCAGACGTTAAACTAATACAGATGCCCAAAAACACTGAAAAAGGCCATACTTACAAATGGACACAGCCGATGAAGGCGAGTGAGCAGGTGCTTTAAATAATAATAGCCACTCCCACTAGTCTTGAGGGGAGTGGTATGTGGTGCATGGGATGTGTAGTAAGAAATAATAAATGAATAGTGTATGTGCAAGTGTAATAATGTAAGTGAAATATAGGGGGCAGTAATGAGTAAAGTGCCTAAAAAATAAATGAATAATGGGATGCAAGTGTGTGAAACATGGAGGGATAGTGTGTAAGTCATGAGGCGCAACGTGTGTAGCCAGGTAGAAGCCTATTTGTGACGCCTTGATAATTCATAGAGCGGGCTACCCTGCTTGCTAGGCCAAACAACAACACACCATGCCCTCCCAGCATCAAAGACCCGGCTGTGTCCAAAAGAAGCGAATATAAGTAATAATGAAAAATACCTGGGGTATTAGTGATCATTTTGGCCAAAAGGACGCAAGCTCGCAATCCACGACAAGGATCCCCAGGGATCACTAATACCCCAGGTATTTTTCATTATTACTTATATTCGCTTCTTTTGGACACAGCCGGGTCTTTGATGCTGGGAGGGCATGGTGTGTTGTTGTGGGAAGGATAGGATAAGGATAGGTGGCCCAGGTTTTAGTACATTAATTTCATGTCCCTGTTCACATTTCTAATGGATCCATGACAAATCTAATCTAATAAATTGAAACAAAAGTGTAATGGATCTTATAAGATTACAATCACTTTAAGGTGACCTGTCAGGTTTCCAATTTTTTTCCCAGCAGATTAAGCAATTCTGCATTGGAAGAGAATAATGGTAGTATAAATGGAACCCATCTGTACCATTTCTTCACACTATGGCAGTTTCAGGGGCATATTTATCAAAAAAGAAAGGCACCCAAAATGTCAAAGTAAACAGTAAAATAATATAAGTGACGTAATCATATGAACAAGTAAACATGTATATGTACATTATGACTATAGGGATGTATTAAAGCTATAGTTTGTTAATCACTGAATATGTAATCATGAAAACATATATATATATATATATATATATATATATATATATATATGCACGGCAACTATTGTACATAACTGCTTCAAAATAGTTAATCCTAATAGTATTTAATAATTTCCAACATACCCTGAAAGAAAAAAAAAAAGACGAGCCATCATCTGCCCAAATGTGGACTGTAGGGCCTTAGGCCTCATGCACACGACCGTAGCCATGTGCACGGTCGTGATTTTCGGGTCGGCCGGCCGCAGAGTGTCACCCGCAAATCGCGTGGCGGGCACATTATTTGCTATGAGCCTGGACCGCAGAACACAGCCGTAATAATACATGTCCGTTCTTTCTGAGGTCCAGACTCCTGGGCAATGCACGAACTGTGGAAACCACGGTCGTGTGCGTGGGCCCATAGAAATGAATGGGGCCGCAATTCTCAATGAATTTTCGGGGGAATTGCGCCCGCAAAAGCACGTTCGTGTGCATGGAGCCTTATTCGCACGACAGTGAAAAACTGTAGTTTTCAGAACAATGATTTTCTATGGGTGTATTCACATGTCCTATTTTTGGCAGTTTTAACAGCCTGATGGCCCCCATAGAAGTCATTGGATCCGTTTTTAACGGCTATCAATACATGTAACAACCGTTAAAAACGGATCTGTGAAATGGGGATTGGCAAGGGAACTACTATCGGCGGCGCGACGACACTTACTCACGATGCAGTGCCGACCTCTTCAGGTGTGGTCTCTCGTCTTCACGGTTTCTGCGAAGGCGACGCGATGACGTCATTGCATCGCCTTAGCAGATCCTGTTAAGACGAGAGACCACACGTGAAGAGGCACTGCATCGATGAGTGTCAGTGCGTCACCGCAGATCCCGTGAAGACGAGAGACCTTACCTGAAGAAGACAGCGCTGCATCGGTGAGTATGTAGGGTTTTCATGTCAGGCTGTATGGCATCTATATCGGGGGCTGTATGACATCATATACAGGGTGGATGTGTGGCATCATCTACATCGGGGCTGTGTGGCATATACAGGGAGGTTGTGTGGCATAATAGACAGGGAGGTGTGTGGCATAATAGACAGGGAGGCTGTGTGGCATCATATACCGGGAGGTGTGTGGCATCATATACAGGGAGGTGTGTGGTATCATATACAGGGAAGTGTGTGGCATCATATACAGGAGGTGTGTGGCATCATATACAGGAGGTGTGTGGCATCATATACAGGAGGTGTGTGGCATCATATACAGGGAGGCTGTAAATAGTGTCTAGGTGAACATGTGACCTTCCTTTGGGTGTTTTCAGGGGGTTGGGACAAAAAAAGCCTGACCAATGAAATTCATCAGTTTTTTTAACGGCCATGAAAAACTGATGCAAAACGGATGTCAAACGGCCATTAAAAACGAACCGACGGACTGGAAATGGATGAAAATTTGGAGACACACTGATGCAAAACGGCCATAAAAAACTGACAGTTGATCAGTTTTTTTAATGGCCATTTTTTTTCACTGTCGAACTTTATCTAGACTAGATTTCCAGTTTCATCCTATCATATGTATTTTGGCCATCTTCCATAAGTAAACATCCCTCTAGAACTCTATTTTCCAAAACAAGTTTAGGTGGTTCACGATTATATATATATATATATATATATATATATATATATATATATATATATATAAAAGTAACGTTATACGTATATATTCTACAATGTCTAAGCCCTTTTATCATTGGCTTTCTACAAGGTTTGCAGTGAAAAGCTCTGTTATTTCTGCAATTGTACTTTATGTGCCTCTTAGGCATTGCTATTATCATTTAATGGAACATAAAGTTTTCTGACCAGAACATGGTGAACTTGGAGACTTGATAATAATCTAGCATAGGATATTCTGCGAAACACAGACCCTAGTTTGAAAGTAAATGTGATTTAAGATACAGAAACAATTTTATTAATACACTATACGGTATATGGCTTGAAAGCAAAGATCTACAAACTGAAAGCATATGTTTAACTTCATAGTCATCATTATTCCACTAGAGAGTACTCAGGGAAATGATGGCTCAATGACATTTTATTCTGCACCCGGATCACAGAAGTGCTGTATGTGACTATACACCAAAAATTGACATGTATATCAATAAATGATTACCTTTGCTCAACCTACAAGGTTTGGATTTTTCTTGGTTTTAAACTATTAGAGTCCTGCAATTGACTGATACTGTATACATGACAGGGAGACATGGGTATTATAAATAATATGTATTATGTGTATGATTTACAAGCCTAATTATCCCTGTTTATATGCATAAAATATTTGGTATTATAAGATGTGGTCAACGCATAGGTGTAAGTAAAGCCAGAGCATCCATAGCAGCTGCTGTGGGGTCCAAATGTTTAGAGGGGCCCACTCTGGTGAAGGAACACCTCCAGTGGTATTAGGTAATATTTTAAAACCACCCAAAAACACCACGAACATTACAGATCAACTCTTCCCTAACCTAGAGCATTAGAAATACCAGGTTCTAACGCCAAAAACACTGTAGCTCATTAGGGATAATACTAGGAATACTATCAATAACCCTTAAAATAATCAATGTAAAAAGGTGTAGTATGTATAGAAAGTTGGCAATGTGAGGGTACTGGGGAAGTGGCCCTTTTTATGGTCTTCTTCATGGGCATCAATGAATTTGGAAACCACCTTTAAAAACCCTTTAAAAATCTTGCATTTTCCCTTGAATATCGTAAATTATAAGCATGGTGGTGTTTTTCTGTTCTCCAGTGTCACTATGGGGGTTTTACTTTGACACTAACCATCATGCTGCTCAACGAAAAGTAGTCATGTTGCTGTTTGCATTACTACAATTGAGTTTACTGTAAATAAAGTTAGGGGCCCATTAATGACTTTGCTATGTGGCCCAATGAATTCTAGTTACACGCTTGGGACAAAGAATTCTCCAGAAAAAAAATCCTTTCACATTTACCCAGCTTGTTCACTTTTGTCTTTTATAAGGATACAAATTCCCCCACTCTGAATGGCGCTACCAAGATGCTAAACTTTATATGTATCTATATTAATTATAAAACCAGGTGCTATGATGTAAAAAGCAGATAAATGTTGCCACATAAAAGGAAGACATTTATTTTGCAGTTTAGTTTCTAATTCATCAATACCCGGCAGTGCAATATTGGAAGAAATGAAGAATCATTTAATCATTTAATCATTTAGCAAAAATATATATATAAAAAAATACTACTGGTATATATTTTTTCCATTTATTTATGTATTATAGCTATACTTCTTAAAACTATTACTACAAACCTTTATCTTTTAATTAGAACATAAATATGGCATCATGCTCTCACTATTGGGCCTGTTGTAATTTCATTTTTATATTCTTCATTAATCCTATTAAAGATTCACTTGTTGCTATAATTCCATATCTAAAAATGTCTGTTAAGTTTATGGCTTGTTATTATTAGTTGGAAAATACACTTGGCAGCCGCTTGTTCAGCTAATTCAATTATAATGTGTTCAATACATGACAGTCTCAAATTAAATATCCATAATTTTAATTAGCTTATAACACAAGGGACATGGTGCTGTCCTCAAAATAAAACATAACGTTATAAATAATCTAGCTCTCATAATGTATACATTCAATTTATTTTGCAAAATTTTACGAATTTGAAATGGTTTTTTTTCCAAGCTTTATTCACAACAAAATACTATTCTATAACGGCTATAAAAAAACAATCCAAAGTGCAAAATACCACATTTCTTACTCTCAACATCTTTTGACAGGCTGCTAGTGATACATAAATGATGAAAATGTATTTGTCCTTTATGGAGCAACAACATCATGTCTCATTATAAACACATTTAACATAATTCTCAGCATCTAGGAAATGTGCATTGCTTTGCTGCTACTGAGCCCAAGACCAGGATGAATTTCACAGTTATTAAGTACACATTAGTCCATTTTTATAGTATCTTGTTATACATGTATTTTTTGTTGATAACACAACCTTCAAATTGCTTCTCCTTTGTACTGTGTTTGTTTTAGTCAGGGAGTGTGAGACTTTCACTTAAAAAGATGGTCCGGTTTAGACAATCCTTATCCATGTGACCTATTTGGGCATATGTATATAGTAAAGGGGTTTCCTGCTCTCAAAACCACCTTCTATTAACCAAAGTGGAAAGCCGTTACAAACAGCAGAACTCTCTCTGGAATGTACTCACCTGTGCATTACTTAGATGGTCCATTAAATTCAATGGCCCAATGTAATGCTTTAATTGTACACTGCAAGGAAAATAAAGACTTGCCAGACACTTTCTCCAGCCATTACTTCTGATTGCAAAGATGGATCCTGACTGTGTGATCAGTACATTGCCTAGGAATCTGTCATATTTCGAGGGTGTTGTCCACACCAGACAATCCCTTCAATCATAGTGTTATGGCATATCCTAGTGAGATATCAGAACATTAGAAGATAGGAATAACCCTTCAACATTGACTAAAGACGAAGGCTCTATTCACACCGGCATCTTGGCTTCCATTTCTAACACCTTCGACATCTGCCGTATTTAAACAGAACTTTTGGGAACGTGTTCTGAGAAATCAGATAAGCTGAGCTCGCACCATCACCAATGTGAGTCAGCTGTATAACACAGCTGACACTCTGCGGTAATGGCTGGGATCAGAGCTATTTCCAATCCCGGCTGTTTAGCCCCTTGATGCCACGGTCAGTAGTGACCACAGGGTGCCGATCGTTGCTAAAGCAACCAGAGGCTTGACAATGGCCTACAGGCTAATAGGCTGCCTGACAGTCTAAAAATGACAGACATAATACGCTGAAATACATAGGTATTGCAGTGTATTATACCATCGATCAGGAAGTTGGATCTTCAAGTACCCTAGTAGGACTAAAAAAAAAGGGAAAAGTAAATAAACTAAATCTGTAATGGCTAAAAAATAGTTATAGAATATATACACACTGGCATCTCAGAGCAAATAAACCAAACAGTACACAGATAGCGGAGTGAAAGGGTGTGTAGCTCACCGCTCCACCGATGATGTCTAAGTTAAGTCCTTCGCTGCTTGTATAGCCTCCTAGTTCGACGTTCACTGGCAAATACTCGCTCTTCTCTCAGATGGCCAAAGTACCAATCCTCATTAGGACCAAAAATCCCCAACTGACCCTAGTAGGCTTCTTATAAGTAGACACACACTAGCAAAAGACAATTATTAGACCTGGTTATAAGGGGCAAAAACTAAAGAGAAAGACAGCGTCTGGGTGTAATCTGTGTAACAGGTAAATTCTGCACTTTAATAGTTAAAACTTACAAGGTGCAATCTTGATAGGAAACAAGACATCTCACACAATAAAGTAAAATTCCAGGATAACACCTGCCCAGTTTAGCATATTCCAGCTTCATCAGCGGTATGATGCTGGGGTCAAAGGAGGTCCATTATATAGTGTTTACCTCCCTTTGTAATTCCACCCACAAGGTTTCAATCTCCTCACAATCTTCACCCACTATTGTTTCTTTCACACTCCCCTTCATATCACTACTCACATACAGACATACACCACCACCTTTCCTATTTGTCCTGTCTTTCCAAAACAGTGTAAAACCCTGTAGATTTACAGGCCAGTCCTGTGAAAAGCCTAGCCATGTTTCAGCAACACCATCTATATCTATATGTTCCTCCAGTACCAAGGCTTCTAGCTCCAACATTTTGCTTGCTAGACTTCTGGCATTTCTGAACATACACTTAAACTTGCATTTAAATTTTTCACTTTCAGTATTAAAAATGTGATTATTTGGCCATTTTTATTTTCATTGTTGTTTGGTAACAAAAGGATCTCCTTATCCTGTTGTGTAGTCCTCTTCCCACAGTCTATTTCCCCCCCCACGAATTTAGCCTGACACCTCTCTAACCTAACTACCTCTTTATTTTCTACATTGACCTCCCACTTCAGGCCTAGTTTAAATACTCCTCTACTCCAGCTAGAATTCTCCACCCCAGCACAGCGGACCCCCTTCCATTTAGGTGCAAATCATCTGCAGAATACAGTTTATACCCCAATGAAAAGTCAGCCGAATGCTCTAGGAACCGAAAGCCTTCTCCTCTACACCAAGACTTCAGCAATGCATTTAACTCCCTGAGCTCCCGCTCTCTTTCCTGTGATGCGCATGGCACAGGCAGTATTCCTAAGAATACTACCTTGGAGGTCCTTACCTTCAGCTTGTAGCCTAGTTCTTTAAAATTATTCTTAAGGCTCCTCCACCTACCATTTATTCTGTTGTTGGTTCCCATATGGAGCACGACAGTTCGCTTATCACCAGCCCCTTGCAGTAATTTATCCACCCGTTCCACCACATGCCGAACCCTGGCACCAGGGAGGCAGCAAACCATTCGGTTGAGGGGGTCTTGGCGACAAATTTTTCTATCCGTCTTCCTGATTATAGAATCCCCTACAACTACCAATTGTCTTGGCTTACCTGCATTACCATCCCGCTGACTACTAGCTGGGCTGTTCTCCCGGCTGTTAGGGAGATCCGTATCCACTAGGGCTGCAATTTCTGAGACCGACACCCTCGCATCACCATCCAACTTGGCAATTTTGCTTGGAATATCAGAAACAGGATTGGCCTTCCTTTTCTTGGATCCCTTTCTACTGCCCTTAACTACATTAACCCAGCTACTTGCCTGATCCTGCTGACCCATGTCTTCACCTTCCAGGTCTACCCCACTAACTGCTTGCTCAATGAGCAGAATGCTCCGCTCTAGATTGTCTATCGTCCTCAGTGTTGCATTCTGCTCCTCCAGATCTCTAATGCGAGCTTCCAGATGAACAACATGCTCACATCTGCCACAAATGTATTCACCCTGGAACTCTGGCTCCAGTCGTGCATACATATGGCAAACTGTGCACTAAAGAAAACCTCCAATCTTGCTGTCCATTATCCCAGTTCCAAAAAAACGGAACAATTGTTAAAGTAAAAGAAAAGAAGAGTAAAAGAAGAGTACTTACAGGGACTTTAAACCCTTCCTGTTGTAAACAACTTTCAGATTTTCATTTTCGTTTTTTCCTCCCCACATTCCAGAAGCCATAACGTCTTTATTTTTCCGTCGATATAGCACTATGAGGGCTTGATTTTTGCGAGACGAGTTGTAGTTTTTCGTAGCGCCATTTATTTTGCCGTAAAATGTACTAGGAAACGGGAAAAAAATTATTTGTGGGGTAGAAAATGAAAAAAACAGCGATTCCTCCATGGTTTTTCGCGCCGTTTTTACGGAATTCACTGTGCAATTAAAACAACATGTTAACTTTATTGTGTGGGTCAATACGATTTCGGCGATACCAAATATATATATAGTTTTTTCGATATTTTACTACTTTTACATGTAAAAACCTAAGTGTAAAAAAGAAAATTTATATTGCGTCGCCAAATTCCGAGAGCCATAAGTTTTCTATTTTTCCGTCAATTAAGTGGTATGAGGGCTTATTTTTTGTGGGATAAGCTGTAGTTTTTAATAATACCATTTTGGTGTAAGTGCGACGGTTTGATCACTTTTTATTTCATTTTTTGTGGGAGATTAGGTGATCAAAAAATAGAGATTCTGGTGTTTACAATTTTTCTTTACAGCGTTCACCATGCGGGTAAAATAATGATATATTGTAATAGTTCAGACTTTTACGGATGCGGCGATGCCAATGTTTATTTTTTATTTATTTTTTACTATGGTCTAGGGGCAAGGGCGTAACTAGGAAAGACTGGGCCCCATAGCAAACTTTTGACTGGGGCCCCCCCTCCCCTGGGTGTCACACAACCCCCCATTGTGGATAGTGCCTTTTTTACAGCCCCCCTGTAGATAACGCCATACAGCCCCCTCTGTAGATAGCGCCATACAGTCCCCCATGTAGATAACGCCATACAGCCCCCTCTGTAGATAACGCCATACAGCCCCCTCTGTAGATAACGCCATACAGCCCCCTCTGTAGATAACACCATACAGCCCCATCTGTAGATAGCGCTATACAGTCCCCCCTGTAGATAGCGCCATACAGCCCCCTCTGTAGATGGCGCCATACAGCCCCCTCTGTAGATGGCGCCATACAGCCCCCTCTGTAGATGGCGCCATACAGTCCCCTCTGTAGATAACGCCATACAGCCCCCTCTGTAGATAACACCATACAGCCCCCTCTGTAGATAGCGCCATACAGTCCCCCCTGTAGATAACGCCATACAGCCCCCCTGTAGATAACGCCATACAGCCCCCCTGTAGATAACGCCATACAGCCCCCTGTAGATAACGCCATACAGCCCCATCTGTAGATAGCGCCATACAGTCCCCCCTGTAGATAGCGCCATACAGCCCCCTCTGTAGATGGCGCCATACAGCCCCCTCTGTAGATAGCGCCATACAGTCCCCCATGTAGATAACGCCATACAGCCCCCTCTGTAGATAACGCCATACAGCCCCCTCTGTAGATAACGCCATACAGCCCCCTCTGTAGATAACACCATACAGCCCCATCTGTAGATAGCGCTATACAGTCCCCCCTGTAGATAGCGCCATACAGCCCCCTCTGTAGATGGCGCCATACAGCCCCCTCTGTAGATGGCGCCATACAGCCCCCTCTGTAGATGGCGCCATACAGTCCCCTCTGTAGATAACGCCATACAGCCCCCTCTGTAGATAACGCCATACAGCCCCCTCTGTAGATAGCGCCATACAGTCCCCCCTGTAGATAACGCCATACAGCCCCCCTGTAGATAACACCATACAGCCCCCCTGTAGATAACGCCATACAGCCCCCTGTAGATAACGCCATACAGCCCCATCTGTAGATAGCGCCATACAGTCCCCCCTGTAGATGGCGCCATACAGCCCCCTCTGTAGATGGCGCCATACAGCCCCCTCTGTAGATAGCGCCATACAGTCCCCCCTGTAGATAACGCCATACAGCTCCCTCTGTAGATATCTACAAAGGGGGCTGTATGGTGTTATCTACAGGGGGGGGGCTGTATGGCGCCATCTACAGAGGGGGCTGTATGGCGCCATCTACAGAGGGGGCTGTATGGCGCCATCTACAGAGGGGGCTGTATGGCGCCATCTACAGAGGGGGCTGTATGGCGCCATCTACAGAGGGGGCTGTATGGCGCCATCTACAGATGGGGCTGTATGGCGCCATCTACAGAGAGGGCTGTATGGCGCCATCTACAGAGGGGGCTCTATGGCGCTATCTACAGGGGGGCTGTATGGCATTATCTACAGGGGGGCTGTATGGCGCTATCCACAGGGGGACTGTATGGCGTTATCTACAGAGGGGGCTGTATGGCGCTATCTACAGGAAGGCTGTATGGCGTTATCTACAGAGGGGGCTGTTTGGCGCTATCTACAGGGGGGCTGTATGGTGCTATCCACAGGGGGCTGTATGGCGTTCTCTACAGAGGGGGACCGTATGGCGTTATCCACAGGGGGGCTGTATGGCGTTCCCTACAGGTGGGGTCTGTAGGGAACACCATACAGCTCCCACTGTAGGGAACGCCATACAGCCCCCCTGTAGGGAATGCCATACAGCCCCCCCTGTAGGGAACGCCATACAGCCCCCCTCTAGGGAACGCCATACAGCGTCCCCAACCCCCCAAAAAAATGCGACCTACAGTGTGAAAAGACAAAAGACATGTATTCCCTATCCACAGGATAGGGGATACATGTGTGATCGCTGGCAGCGATAGGGAGAACGGGGGACCGAAAGTCCCCCAAAGTTCTTCATGACTAACCTCTGACTTCCGGCGTCTGCGCAGCTCAATAAAAATGAAAGGAGTGCTGGTCACGCATTCGCACAAGCGCGACCGGCGCTCCATTCATTTCTACGGAGCTGCCGACACAGACCCCGGAAGTTCGAGGTTTGTGATGGAGAACTTCAGGGGACTTTCAGTCCCCCGTTCTCCCTATCGCTGCCAGTGATCACACATGTATCCCCTATCCTGTGGATAGGGGATACATGTCTTTTGTTTTATGGCAGAGCGGGGAGATACCTCCCTACTCTGCCGTAGTGTTCAGTGGCGTCCCGCTGTAGCAGCCATAGCGGCTGCTAGCGGAGCCTCCGGCCATGGTGGGGGCCCGTGCCGTTTGGCGTCATGGGTCCCCTCATGCCGCGGGCCCCTTAGCAGCCGCTACTGCTGCTATAGCGGTAGTTACGCCACTGTCTAGGGGGAAAATGGGAAAAGGTTTTTTTTTTTTAACTTTTAATTTTTTTAATTTTTTTTTGACACAAAAAAAACCTTTATTTAACTAATTTTTACTTTCTTTATTAGTCCCCCTAGGGGACTTCAACCAGCGATCGTTAGATCGCTTGCACGATATACTGCAATACTAATGTATTGCAGTATATCGTGATTCAGACAGGCACCTATTAAGCCCTGCCGGAGGCAAGGCTTAATAGGTGTACAAAGATGGCGGACCTGGGGGCATTCGTTAAGCCCCCAGGCAGCCGTAGCAACCATCGACGCCCCCCCGCGATTGAGTTGTGGGGGAGCAATGAGCTGTTAGAGGGGGTCGCCCCTGTAGATAAGAGCCCCTATAAAGTCTCCTGTAGATAGTGCCCACAGTACTCTACAGGCTGTAAATAGTGCCCCCTGTAGAGTCCCTATAAATAGTTCCCCCTTTAAATTACCCTGTAAATAGTTCCCCCTGTAGAGTCACCTGTACATAGTGCCCCCTGCAGATAGAGCCCCCCATAGAGTCCCCTGTAGATAGTGCCCTCTGTAGTCCAGTTGTGGATAGGGGCCCCCATAATCCCCTGTAGATAGTGCCCCCAGTACTGCCCACTGTAAAAGAAAAAAAAACATTACATGTTCACCTATCCCCGTTCTCACGCCATCCTCTAGCAACGCCAGACCTCATCCAGCGGAAAGACACAGCGGCGTGATTACATCATCATGCCAACTGCATCATAGCTAAATCACTGAATGGCGAGGCATTCTGTGCTTCGCCAGGCAATGCTAGACAAATCAATTGTATTCGCGTCCTTAGTTGAGTGCAGGGGACCGGTTCCCGGTTCCCGCTTCACCCTTGTTCTCCGAATAGGCTGTCATTTTAACAACCGATTCAGGAGAACGGGCCAACTGGCCGGATCCCACCTCTGCTGCTATGTCATAGCATGTCGGCACACTGCGTGTTATGGGTATTTGTAAAAATGAATGAAACTGGAGGGGAGGGATTACTATATGCACCATGTCCCAAAAAGAAACAGAATACATTTTCCTACTGAACACCATGTCCCAGTGTAGACTGAATACAGAACTAGACCTCAATTGTTTTATTGGGAAATAGAAATGTATATAGTTTCCTTTGATTTGTGTTTTTTATTGAAAGTTTTATAATTATCTTGTTTTTAGTGTTTTTGTAAGATTTTTGTATGAAATTTGGATCAGGAAGTGATTCCAGGTTAGGCCTGAAAAAATTAACTTTGGTGTAATCTATAGACTCCCCCAATATAACTGAGGAGATAGAAGGTCAGCTATATAAACAAATAGAGCGGGCTGCACAGGCTGGTACTGTAGTAATAATGGTGAGATTTTAATTACAGGGATATTAATTGGTATCATGGTTCGGCTTCATCTGCAAAGGGGAGAAATTTCCTCAACCTGTTGCAGGAAAGTTTTATGGGCCAGTTTGTGGAAGACGTGACTAGTGGTGAAGCTCTGTTGGATCTGGTCATTTCTAATAACACAGAGCTTGTTGGGAATGTCAATGTTCGTGAAAACCTCGGTAACAGTGATCACAATATAGTTTCATTTTACCGTTACTGTAAAAAACAAACACAGGCTGGGAGGGCAAAAGCACTTAATTTTAAGAAGGCCAATTTCCCCAGGATGAGGGCTGCAATTCAGGATATAGACTGTGAAGAACTAATGTCAAATAATTGTACAAGTGATAAATGGGAGATTTTAAAATCTACATTGGGTAAATATAATGTAAAATGTATTGCTATAGGTAACCCCACATGGCTTACACCTTCTGTAAAAAGGGAAATGTATGACAAAAAAAGGGCATTTGAAAAATACAAATCTGAGGGTACAGCTGTAGCCTTTGGTAATTATAAGGAGCTTAATAAAATCTGTAAAAAGGTAATAAAATCAGCAAAATGAAAGGCAGGTGGCCAATGATAGTAAAACAAATCCAAAAAAAATCTTAAATTATGTAAATGCAAAACAACCAATGTCTGAACATGTAGGACCCCTAAATAGTGGCAATGGGGAGTTGGTCACAGGGGATCAAGAGAAGGCAGAGTTACTAAATGAGTTTTTTACCTCTGTATATACAACAGAAGAAAGAGCAGCTGATGTAGCCGGTGCCAGTACTGTTAATATATCAGTTGATATACTGAATTGGCTGAATGTAGATATGGTCCAAGCTAAGATGGGATACACCATAGAGTTCTTAAAGAGCTTAGCTCAGTTATTTCTGTCCCCCTCTTCATAATATTCAGAGATTTTCTAGTGACTGGTATAGTGCCACGGGACTGTCGCAGGGTAAATGTGGTGCTTATTTTCAAAAAGGGCTCTAGGTCTTCCCCGGGTAATTATAGACCAGTAAGCTTAACATCCATCATGGGGAAAATGTTTGAAGGGCTATTGAGGGACTATATACAGGATTACGTGACAAAAAAATATTATTATAAGTGACAGCCAGCACGGTTTTACTAAGGATAGAAGTTGACAAACCAACATGATTTGTTTATATGAAGAGGTGAACAGAAGCCTAGATAGAGGGGCCGCTGTGGATTTAGTGTTTTTGGACTTTGCAAAGGCATTTGACACTGTCCCTCATAAACGTCTAATGGGTAAATTAAGGACTATAGGTTTAGAAAGTATAGTTTGGAATTGGATTGAGAATTGGCTCAAGGACCATATCCAGAGAGTTGTGGTCAATGATTCCTACTCTAAATGGTCCCCGGTTATAAGTGATGCACCCCAGGGTTCCGTGCTGGGACCACTATTATTCAACTTATTTATTAATGATATAGAGGATGGGATTAATAGCACTATTTCTATTTTTGCAGATAACACCGAGCTATGTAGTATTGTTCAGTCTATGGAGGATGTTCATTAATTGCAAGCTGATTTGAACACACTAAGTGTTTGGGCATCCACTTGGCAAATTAAGTTTAATGTAGATAAATGTAAAGTTATGCATCTGGGTACCAACAATCTGCATGCATCATATGTCCTGGGGGAGCTATACTGGGGGAGTCACTTGTTGAGAAGGATCTGGGTGTAATTGTAGATCATAAACTAAGTAACAGCATGCAATGTCAATCAGCTGCTTCAAAGGCCAGCAAGATATTGTCGTATATTAAAAGAGGCATGGACTCGCGGGAAAGGGATATAATATTACCACTTTACAAAGCATTGGTGAGGCCTCATCTGAAATGTTCAGTTCTGGGCTCCAGTTCATAGAAAGGATGCCCTGGAGTTGGAAAAAATACAAATTAGAGCAACGAAGCTAATATGGGGCATGGAGAATCTAAGTTATGAGGAAGATTAAAAGAATTAAACCTATTTAGCCTTGAAAAAAGACGACTGAGGGGGATATGATTAACTTATATTAACTTATATAAATATATTAATGGCACATAGAAAAAATATGGTGAAATCCGGTTCAATGTAAAAACCCCTAAAAAAACAAGGGGGCACACCCTCCGTCTGGAGAAAAATAGGTTCAATTCTTTACTGTGAGAACTGTGAATTTATAGAATAGTATATTTTAGGAGCTGGTCACAGTAGCTACAGTAGATGGCTTTAAAAAATGCTTAGATAATTTCCTAGAACCAAAAAAAATTAGCTCCTATGTGTAGAAAATTTTCCCTTCCCTTTTCCCATCCCTTGGTTGAACTTGATGGACATGTGTCTTTTTTTGACCGTACTGACTATGTAACTATGTAACTATATGTACTAAGCTTGGTTCTGGTGTTGTAATTATGTACTGATGGTTCTGCTGTTGTATTTATGTACTGAGTTTGGTTCTGGTGATGTATTTATGTAATGAGCTTGGTTCTGATGCTGTATTTATGTACTGAGCTTTGTTCTGGTACTGTATATATGTACTGATCTTGGTTCTGGTGTTGTATATATGTACTGAGCTTGGTTCTGGTGCTGTATATATGTACTGAGCTTGGTTATGGTGATGTATTTATGTACTGAGCTTTGTTCTGGTGATGTATTTATGTACTGAGCTTAGTTCTGGTGATGTATATATGTACATAGCTTGTACATAGCTTGGTTCTGGTGTTGTATTTATGTACTGAGCTTGGTTCTGGTGTTGTATTTATGTACAGAGCTTTGTTCTGGCCCCTTATCGGTGCATTAGCCGGGAGATTTCCACAGTCTCCTCCACCCTTCTCACCAGTGGTGTAACTACCGCTGTAGCAGCCATTGGCACCGCTAGCAGCTGTTATGACTGCTACAGCGGTAGCGACGCCACTACAGGGCCCGCGCCAGTAGCGACACTAATTGTACCTGCGTCTTAAGCATGCAAGTGCAAATACATGCATTAGCTGGGATTGTTACATGTCCGACCATTCAGCGTCTTACAATGATGCTGATTTAAGGGGCAAAATGACTTGACAATATTTCCAAATGTGTATTTTTTTCAGATGCAACAAAAGCTATAAAATCAACTTTTAAAATGGCGCACACTATATGCTAATTACTCATTAAAGGGTCATGGAGCGGTGCCGCTATCCTGAAGAGTCACATAGTCCTGCCTCCAAACCCACCTTTCAATGCTTAATTGACATCCCCTGGCTGATACAACTTTCTCGGATGCGCCATTGCCTTGTACTGCTTTGGAACGCACCGCGCAGCGAGGTGTACTCTGTCCAGCTTCATCGATGCACCGCGCATGCCAGAGGAGTACAAGGCAATGGCGCATTCACAAGAGTTTGAGGAGACTGGTAGTGATGTAGAACAGCCAGGGGGATGTCAATCAAAAACAGGGGGGCGCCATTTAAATTTTTGCCTCAGGCAGCAGAAAAGCTGGAATCGGCCCTGAGGCTGCAGGCCACTTTAGGCCTGCAGCCTATAAGGTGCTAGGAAGACTCCCTGCGCAGGCCGGCGTGATGACATCACTGCATCACGCTGGTCTGCGCATGTGTCCCGACCGAAGCCTGTGCAGCGCACCGTCTGTCACAAGAACGGGGCAAGGGAAGTACAATATATTTTGTTTTGGGGGGAGGCTGTGTGGCACTATATACAAGGGGGGGCAGGGTGGCATATTTAAGAGGGAGCAGGGTGGTGCTATATACAAGGGGGAGCAGGCTGGCACTACATACAAGTGGGGGCTGTGTGGCTCTACATACAAGGGGGGGGGGCTGTGTGGCTCTACATACAAGGGGGGCTGTGTGGCACTATACACAAAGGGGAGCTGTGTGGCACTATACACATTGGGGAGCTGTGTGGCACTATATACAAGGGGCTGTGTGGCACTATATACAAGGGGTTGTGTGGCACTATCTACTAGGGGGGCTGTATGGCACTATATACAAGGGAGGGGGGCTGTGTGGCACTATATACAGGGGAGCTTTATGGTGCTATCTACAAGGGGGAGGTAGGGGGCGCTATCTACAAGTGGGGTGTGACAGTGTCTACAGGAGGGGCTGTATAGCACTATCTACAGGGGGCTGTATGGCACAATCTACAGGGGGCACTATAAATAAAGGGGGGGCTGCGTGCGGCACCTGTGGAGGGCTCAGTCAAAAGTTTGCCATGGGGTCCAGTCTTTCCTAGTTACGCACCTGCTTCTTACAGTGCACAGCCTAACTAAATGGGCTGAGAGCGCTTAGGATATTGCCAATGCCTGACCAGCGCTCCATTCATTTCCATGGGAAATCCGGGAACGCTGTCTCTGGCAGGTCCATAGAAATTAATATAGCACTGGTCAGGCATGCACACAAGCGCTCTATTCTTATTTCTCCCAGAGGTCGGACCCCCAGCGATGACACCTGTATCCCCTATCCTGTGAATAGGGGATACATGTGTTTTGTGGGACAACCCCTTTAAGTTTTTTTTATATGCATCAGCATCACTGAGCATATTAGTCATTACTTCTTTTTTTTCTTCTTTTTTTAAGATCACAACCTGCCCCTCTAATCCGCTGGCTTAATCACAATTTCTTTGTTGCATTTTAGCTCTTTAAATACATGTCTTTCTTTATATGATAAGTTGTATTTGTCTAGGGTTTTAGCCTAAGTTGTTTTTTAGATCATTATTCACTAGATTTTTTGAAAACTTCAAGAATTTTTCAGGGTGAAAGGTACAAAGGATGTCACTCATAAAGTCAAATATTTTTTATTTTTATTGTGAGTATTAACTTCCTTATTTAAAAATATTTTTTTTATGTTCATATTTTTAATAAATTTGTGGACATCAATAAACATATTGAATTCATTTAATCGAGTATCTGGGGCAAATGTCATGCCTTTCTACAAAAGTGATTGATGTTCTTAAGGCCTAATTCACACGAGCGTGTTCGGTCCGTGATATACGGTCCGTGTGTCAGCCGCATTTCCCGGAACGAACACACTGCAGGGAGCTGGGCTCCTAGCATCATAGTTATCTATGACACTAGGTGTCACTGCCTCGCTGCGGGAAAACTGTCCCATACTGTAATCATGTTTTCAGAACGGGACAGTATTTCCGCGGAGAGGCAGGGACACCTAGCGTCATAGATAACTATGATGCTAGGAGCCTGGCTCCCTGCAGTGTGTTCGGTCTGGGAAATGCGGCCGACATACGGACCGTATATCATGGACCGAACACGCTCGTGTGAATTAGGCCTTAGTGTGTGAAATACCTGCAACATTAAATATAGATGCTGGCTATAACTGCACATCATGTTGTGCCCCCTTCTGTTAGTCCCTGCCTCTCTTCTGTATTTTTGGGGGTTCATTTCTTTTCCTCTGATAGCACTTTTTATGAATAATGTTTAGCAAAAATGGAAGGCTTTTTCATATGTCGGGTCAGGGAGATTTCTGTATGGTTTTTGGATTTTTACTGTCTGGTGGTTTTTGGCTCTATTATAGTTTTTATGTCTATTTTGTCTAATTTCTGACTGCAAAATTCAGACAGTTTAATGTAACTTTTTAACTCTTTAAATATAAGTAGTTTATCCCTCATACTATTAATAATGTCAATGACCTTAATCATTTTGCTTTTTTACGCCCTTAAAACAAAATTCAATTGCATCACCTGCACATTTATCTAGAAAGTTGTCCCGCTCTGCACTTCTCAACGTCTTCTTTCTCTCCATTAAGTGGTAGTTAATGGACAGAAAGACCTTGCAGAGCCAATTTTCCTCCCAGTATTTGTTTTTAACATAACTTTATCCCAATGTAAGTTTATCTCCTTTATCAGTAATTGTGCTAACTTTTTAAAGCTAGACTCCAAATCATTACCATGATTAACAATGAGTTCATCTATCGAAAAGACTGAATCATAGTTTTTTTATTTTTGTATCTCTATACATAAAGATATCCATTATTAAATGCTACAATACTCCAACAGTTTACAGGAAGAGAAAACACATAATGGATAAAACAATAGTTGTAAACAGGGCCGAACTGTCCATGAAGTGCTTCTCGCCTCAGGCAGTGGCATGCTGCCAATCTGAGGGGGCGGGGGCGCAACTGAAACCAACCGCCACCACCCCCTCCTGCACTATAAGACACAGAGACAATTACATGCATAATTCCGTGCCCGACCATTCTGCACCTTACAATGACGTTGATTTGCAGCCTTTCAAGGACGCCATCGCTCCGCTACCATAGTTGAAAAGAGCTGATTGACGGGACAAGTCATTCTGCGCTGCTAATCAGCGCCTTTCACCAACGCAAGCAGCGCAACAACATCATCACGACGCAAGCGGCACAACTACATCATCATGCTGCTTGCGGACGTCATTGCGCCGCTTGCGTCGTTCAGCCCCAGCAGACCTACTCAGAGCGGAGCAGGTCTGCATTAACACAGGAACGGTGCGGGGACGGGATCAAGGTGAGTATGTAAAGTTTTTATTTTTTCACTTAAAAGTGTGAGTGGCATTATCTGCGGGGGGAGCTATATGTGGGACACTATCTACAAAGGGGGCTATATGTAGGGCACTCTCTACAGGGGGCTATATATGGGAAACTATCTACAGAGGGGGCTATATGTGGGGTACTAAATACAAGGGGCGCTATATGTGGGGCACAATCTACAGTCGGGGCTATATGTAGAGCGCTATCTACAGAGGGGGCTATATGAAGAGCGCCATCTACAGGAGGATCTATGTAGGGCACTATCTACAGGGGGCTCTATAGGGGGCACTATATACAGGGGGCACTATCTACAGGGGGCTCTGTGGCGCACTATCTACAGGGGGCACTGTGTATGGTGTATGGTGCTACTATAATCAGGGAACACAGTGTATGGTGCTATTATAATCAGGGACATAGTGTATGGTGCTATTATAATCAGGGACACAGTGCATGGTGCTATTATAATTAGAGGTGCAGTGTATGGAACTATTATATTTAGGGACTTAGTGTGCGGCACCATGAGAATTTTATCCTTGTGGTGCAGAAATATTTGAAAAGTGAGAAGCTGAAGATATCTGAGCGGCAAACTGCAGAAATTGTCTGTGGCTGGGAGAAGTCATCATAGAGTTCTGGAGAGGATGGAGAAGAAAAGAGGAAAAGAACAACTAGAATCTGAAAAGATGTCACCGGTGAGTCACTTAATGTAAAGCTTTATTCTGCCTCTAATCAGTACTATAGTCACTGTATTATCTGCAATGAGATGATGGGTGGTATGATTTTTTTGTGAAACAGCAACTCCCATGCTGGGAGCTGTAGTTTTACACCGTACAAACCTATACGGCAGGGGTTGCACTAAATTGAGCTTTATTTTGTGCTGGTGCTGTATATATGTACTGAGCTGGGTTCTGAGACTGTATATATGTATTGAGCTTGGTTTTGGAGCTGTGTATATGTCAGAGTTTGGTTCTGATGCTGAAATTATGTAGGATATATTTATAATATCAGAATTGCAGGGCAGATGGAATTGTTTTCAATTCATTGTATATTTAATGGGAACCTGTCATGTTGTTTTAACCCCTCGACCTTCCACCATGCAATAATTCATGACCTGATAATATTTCCAAACATTCCCCTGTATCTTTTTTTCAGTTGCAGCAAAATGTATAAAATCAACTTTTAAAACAGCGCACACAATATGCTTATTACTCGTTATAGGATCATGGGGCGGTGCCGCTATCCTAAAAAGTCACATAGTCCTTCCTCCAAACCCACCTTTCCATGCTTGATTAACTTTTCCCTGGCTGTTGTACATCACTACCAGTCTCCTCCAACTTTCTCGGATCGCCATTGCCTTGTACTACTTGGGCACGCACGGTGCAGCGCGGTGTACTCTACCCGGATCAGTACGAGGCAACAGCACATCTGCAAGAGTTGCAGGAGGCTGCTAGAACAGCCAGCGAGATGTCAATCAAAATCTGGGGGGTCCATACCCCTTCCAGTGCACCAAGTACTGGAGATTACTCCTAACCCTTCTGGAATCCACAATTCTTAGAACCTCAATTTCCATATCTCTTTCTACCTGAACAGGAGGAGGAGGTTTCTTGAGTGGATTAAATGGTGGTACAAATTTTTTAACCCCTTAAGGACGCAGCCTAGTTTTGCAGAGCCCCAGAGGTATCAAAGCAATGGAAACCCACCAGAAGTGACCCCATTTTGGAAACTACACCCCTCAAGGAATTCATTTATGGGTGTTGTGACCATTTTGACCCCATAGTTTTTTCACAGAACTTATTTGAATTGGGCTGGGAATGAAAACAAAATACATTTTTTCCAATAATATGTAGTTTTGGCTGAAAATTTCTTATTTTCACAAGAAATAAAATACCCCATTCTGTTGCGCAATTTGTCCTGAGTGCAGCAATACCCCATTTGTGGTGATAAACTGCTGTTTGGGCCCATGGGAGGGCTCAGAACGAAAGGACCACCATTTGGCCTACTGGGGATTTTCTGGTGCGAAGTCATGTATGCAGAAGCCCCTGAGGTACCAGTGCAGTTGAAACCCGCAAGAAGTGACCCCATTTTAAAGACTACACCCTTAAGGCATTCATCTAGAGGTGTAGTGAGCATTTTGACCGGAGACATACACCCCATAAACTGTAATGTGGGTTCTCCCGGATCTGGCAATACCCTCAATGTGGCTGTTAACAGCTGCCTGGGCACACAGCAGGGCTCAGAAGGGAAAGATAAGGGGGGATAAGCTGTGCGGAGTACATCAGGGTAAGTAAAATTGGGGTAAATTATAAACCAAGGGATGTATGATAAATTTTAAAACACTCTTTCATACAGAGCTCTGGTTTTTCGGGACACGTGTCACATTGATATATTGTGTCCTCCCTTATCCCCCTCTTATAAGACTTTGCACCTCTTTTGACTTTTTCCCTTCTTGCCAGTTTAGGGAACTTCTCCTGGAAAGTTTTGCCCTTGTACGATGCGTGTGGCCTCGCTTCCAGAAGTACTGGGTGCCCCCCCCTTCCTGTTCCCTAAAGATTAGTTTCTTGATAATCACCTCTTGAAATTCCAGGAAAGTTCCCCTCTGGCCTGTACATCGACGTAGCACGTACACATTGTACAATGCCATCTGTATGACGTGCACGGCCAGCTTCTTATACCACACCGCATGGCGCTGTAGGGCTTCAGGGCTTGATCTGACAAGTCCACCCCTCCCACGTACCTATTGTAGCCCAGGATGCAGTCTGGTTTGGGGGTCTCTGTACTGGTACCTCGTACAGGTACATGGGTACTGGTGTGACATCTCTCTTGTCTTGTACTTGACACACAATATGTTGCTGCTAGATTGTGCCCTGCTCTCACCCCTTCTTGTTTGCCCTGCAGAGTCTTAGGTAGGCCTCTCAGGTTTCTTCTAGCAGTGCCGCATGCCACAGGACTGGAAGCGAGGCAGTTGAAGAGTGGGACGCTGGTATAAAAATTATCCAGGTAGAGGTGGTAACCCTGGTCCAGCAGTGGGTGCACCAAATCCCACACAATTTTTGCATTAACTCCCAGTAAGGGGGGGCATTCTGGGGGCTGAGCACTGGTGTCTTCCCTTTATATATCCTAAATTTGTAGGTATACCCTGATGCACTCTCGCACAGCTTATACATCTTCACGCCATACCTTGCCTTCTTACCCGGCAGGTACTCGCGGAATTGAAGCCTCCCTTTAAAATCTACCAAGGACTCATCAATAGAAATACACTTCTCGGGGGTGAATGCTTGGGAAAACCGGGCACTGAAATGGTCTAATAGGGGTCTCCGTTTATATAAACGGTCAAATCTGGGGTCATCTCGGGGTGGGCACTGCTCATTATTAGTATAATGTAAGAAGCGAAGTATTCCCTAATTTATTTATTTTTTTAGGTTCTAGTTCAGTTCTGAAGTTGCTTTGAGGGACCTATATATTAGAAACCCCTATGAAACACCCTATTTTAGAAACTAGACCCCTCAAAGTATTCACAACAGCATTTAGAAAGTTTATGAACCCTTTAGGTGTTTCACAGGAATTTAGAGCAAAGTAGAGGTGAAATTTACATTTTTTTTGTCAGAAAATCCTCTTTATACCATTTTTTTCTATAACACAAAAGGTTTTACCAGAGAAACGCAACTTAATACTTATTGCCCAGATTCTGCAGTTTTGAGAAATATCCCACATGTGGCCCTAGTGCAGTAATGGACTGAAGCACCGGCCTCCGAAGCAAAGGTGCACCTTGTGGATTTTGAGGCCTCCTTTTTATTAGGCACCATGTCCGGTTTGAAGAGGTCTTGTGGTTCCAAAACAGTGGAAAACCCCAAAAAGTGACCCCATTTTGGAAACTAGACCCCTTGAGGAATTCATTGCACTTTTCATGGGGTGTATGTGACTTTTTGATCAGTTTTTATTCTATTTTTCGGTGGCGTGGTGACTAAAACACAGCAATTCTACTATTGCAAACTGTGCACAGTTTATTTGTTTCAACTTCCACCTCAGAGTTATCAATAGAACAGGTGGAAAATGAACCACGAGGATGAAAACCATAATTACAGAAGAACGGTGAGGTATCAAAAGAAACATGTTGGTGATTATTTATAGCAAATTCCGCTAATGGAAGATACGACGCCCATTCAACCTGGTTATCAGCAATATAACACCTAAGATACTGTCCTAAGGTTTGATTAAAGCGCTCGGTTTGACTATTAGTCTCAGGGTGAAAAGCAGAAGAGAAAGAGAACTGTACATCAAGTTTCTTACAAAAAGCTCTCCAGAAGTTAGTCACAAATTGTACACCATTATCAGAGACAATATTTTCCGGAATACCATGCAGACGAACCACCTGATCAATAAATAATTTAGACAAAGTTTTGGAATTAGGGAGTTGAAGCAAAGGAATGAAATGACACATTTTACTGAAACGGTCCAACACAACCCAATTCACAGTTTTCCCCTCAGACGGAGGCAAATCGGTGATAAAATCCATTGACAGATGAGACCAAGGTTTTGTGGAACAGACTATGGAAATAGTTCACTCATAGGATGAATTAGAAGAGTCTTAGCGCGAGCGCAGAGATCACAAGTAGAGACAAGGAACAAACATCACGAGATAAAGATGGCCACCAGTAGAGCCGTGAGACAAATTTTTTAGTACCAGTTATCCCTGGATGGCCACACAAAACAGAATTATGTAACTCATTGAGCAAACTAAATCTGAACTGAGGGGGTACAAACAATCTCCCAGCAACAATGATTTGCGGAGCGAATTGCTGACATTCTTTAATTTCAGTTGCAAGATCGGGCAATATTGCAGAAACCACTATACCCTTAGACCAGGGGTCTCAAAAACGCGGCCCACGGCCCAAATGCGGCCCATGAGGCTTTCATATGCAGCCCGCGGGACACAGAGCGCTAGTATAGGCTCTGCTTGCGTACTCTGTGGAATCCCCTGACATCTCTGTCCATATATGGACAGTGATGTCTGGGGCTTCCCCAGAGCCGGAGTACTGGGAATAGTGCTAGTATAGACTCTGCTCTGGGACTCTGGGGAATCCCCTGACATTGCTGTCCATATATGGACAGTGATGTCTGGGGCTTCCCCAGAGCCGGAGTCCCGGGCAGAGCACTAGTATAGGTTCTGCTCCGGGACTCTGGGGAATCCTCTGACATCGCTGTCTATATATATATATATGGAGTCCCTGGCAGAGCGCTAGTAGCTAGTAGCACTCTGCCCGGGACTCCGGCTCTGGGGTTGCCCCTGACATCACTGTGCATATATGGACAGTGATGTCGGGAGCAGAGCTGGAGTCCCAAGAAGAGCACTGCTAGTGCTCTGCCCAGGGCTCCAGCTCTGGGGTTGCCTCTGACACCTCTGTCCATACATGGACTGTAATGTCAGGAGCAGAGCTGGAATCCCAGGCAAAGAGCTAGAAGCGGCTCTGTTCCGGGACTAGCTCAAGCAAAGCCCCTGACATCACTGTCCATATATGGACACTGATGTCAGTGGCTTCCCCAGAGTTCCGGAGCAGAGCCTATACTAGTGCTTTGCTCTGGGGTTGTCCCAGACATCACATTCCAGTCAAGGAGGTTCCCCTGACCTCTCACTGTCTATAGACAGTGACGTCAGGGGCTCCTCCAGCAGAGGAATCCCCGGCCAAAGCATCGGCAACGTTCTGGCTGGGGATTCCACTCCTAGAGGGAGCCCCAATGAAACTGTCTACTACGTTGCAACATACATTAGTAGTAGACAGGGACATGCAAGATTCATAACATTTAGGATTTGTGACAACCTGGGGACCACTTAGCTCACAGGATCGCCATCTCCCGGGTGAGATGGTTGGCACACATAGAAAGTTCACTCCAACTCCTTGAATAAAAGGTTTAAACCAGCCGCAGCTAGCTTTATTGTCTTTACCACAGCAGTCAGTGTTACAACAATAAACATACAAAATAAACCCTAGGCCGTCCAGCCTCTAACTAACACATTCAGTGTCCTTCACTACGAGACACTGAGCCTTGTGCCCAGCACCTCAAAACCTTCACAGTTTTACCTCACACGGTGGTGACTCTCACAGGCTAGCATGCCTGTCTTCCCCAGACTGAGAGCCCTGTGTGAACTGCACACCCCTGAATTAGAGCTATCTCAGGTGAAGCCTAACTAAGCTTATCAGACAGCGCAAGACATGGACTGTCTGTATGGAGTGGAAGCCCGCCCTTCTCCTTCACACTCCAGCAAACCAGGCCGTATTCCAGGCTTTACACCCAAGCAACAGCAGAGAAAACTCTCTCTGCTGTACATGCTCCCTGGTTGCTTAAAACCTGAGTTTCTGCACTGTCCAGTAGCTGCACTGCTACAGATTCCACTTAATCAAATCTGCTTTTACCCAATCAATAACAGCATTATGGGTCTGCCACCAAGGAATACCCAATATTACCTTAGAAGGCAAATTTTCTAGGATAATGAACGAGATTAGTTCAGTATGTAAAGTACCTACTTCCAAAGTAACAGGTGGAATAGAGAACTTGACTGACCCATGAGAGAGAGTGGTATTATGTATAGTAGACACTTTGACAGGGGTACTCAGTTGAATGAGGGGAATAGCCAGTTTTTTTTAGCAAACTGAAAATGCCAAAAATTTGCCGCAGATCTACAAAAGCCTGACCAGAAGTACAAGCATTACTAAACAATACATTAACAGGCAAAATGATTTTTTAAGAAAATTTGGGAAAAAGGTGGCATTGGCAGGGATTATCTAGGCTGTGAAGTTTTCCAGAGCTGGACGTTTGAGGACAGTTCTTGAGCATATGACCACCATCCCCACAGTAGAAATAAAGCCCTCTGCGCTTCTGGAAAAGTCTCCATTCTTCAGAAGAGATCGTGGAGCCCAACTGCATGGGCTCTTGTGCATCAGATGAAGGGATCTCAGTGCAGGGAAATGGAGAGAACATTGCAGATGTTTCTTTTTTTGCGCTCTTGTAGACATCGGTCAAGACGCACAACAAGTGTCATAGTACCCTCTAAGGTCGAGGGCGGATGGTAATTTATTAGGAGATGTTTCAACGTTTCAGAAAGGCCTCAGCGGACTTGACATCTGAGCGCTGCATCATTTCACTGTGAAGAGACGGACCACCATCCAAATTCCGAACAGTATTCTTCGACAGGGCACCGTCCCTGCTGGAGAGATGACAGATTGGTCTCAGACACTGCAGTGATATCTGGTTCACCATATATCAGACCTAGGGCCACAAAGAAGGTTTAAACAGAAAAAAGTTCAGGGGCATGAGGTCGCAATGAAAAGGCACAGGTTTGAGGATCTCCTTGCAAAAGGGAAATGACGAGACCAACTCGCTGCTGCTCAGTTCTAGAGGAAACAGGTCTTAGCCGAAAATACAAATTACAACACTCCCGAAAATTAATAAAAGACTTACGATCACAAGAAAAACTATCAGGTAAGTTCATCTTTGGTTTGACCAGTGTAGCAGCTGGAATGACTGCTTGGATCGACACAGTCTTATGTTGTTGAATCATTTCGGCCAGATCTTGTACCAGCTGAGTCAGACCGTGTATCTGTTCCACTAGGCCGTGCATGGGTTCCATAGTGGAAATATCATTTTGAAAGGGCTTGTGAATATTTAATGGAATCACTAGTTGAGCAATTCCCCAGAGTGCAAGTTATGGAATTGCTCTGTAAGCGATTCCCCAAAGGCAGCTAGAAACTGTCAGGATTAAGCGTGGAAATAATCCGCTACCTCAAGTCCATCACTACTCTGACTAGCAGAGTCTAAGGCTACTCTATGGTCTTCACCACAGCCTACAGCAAGGCGGGTTGGATTTGGTTGCAAAGAACCCAGGTTGCAATAACAGAATGCGGTGTTGGACAGGAGGTGTAATGCAGGCAATACCAGAACGGAAAACCAGACAGCCAGAGGGTAAACAGCAACTGAGTTCACAACAAGGAGAGAGTGAGTCCAAATCAGTAAAACAGAAGAATGGCAGGAGTTGCAGAGGTCAAAACCAGCCGAGAGCAGAATGTCCAAATCAGTAAGCAAAATGGTTCATCTAAAAATAGAGCCAAAGTCCAGTTCCAAGTATCCAAATAGTCAGGTGATACAGGGAGAAGCCAGGAGCTTGATCAGATACTACATACACAAAGAAATTCACAAGCAACAATGAAAGAAGTGACCAGACTTAAATACTCCACCTTAGAATCTGACAGGATGAAAACAGAGAAATGAGATTGGCTCTGCAACTCAAACCAGAGCAGCCCAGAAGCTAGGCTAGTAGTCATGACAACCTTACAGAAACTGAAGTTTCCTAACACCTTCATTTCTGAAGCCTGAAATTTAGTCATGATGAAAATTAGCGCAGATTGTGAACTGTTCGCGTGCTGCTGTGGTGAAAGGGATTCATAACTGGACAAATGGCACCATTGGGAATAACCGACGTGGAAACTTCGGAGCACCACGTGCCTTTGATGTGACAGGTGAATGTCGGCTACGAAGGTGCGCGAGGGCCGAATGACATGCTACAGTGGAGCAGCTCACCATGAAAATCAACCAGGGAGGCTACCAGACGTGTGTCTAAAACAACAGTTCAGCAAATCCTACTGCGTATCTGGCTCCAAAGCAGATGGATGGTCACTGCTCCTATGCTAACACCCTGCAACCATTGCTAGAACAACACAAGCTGGTGGCGGTAGTGTTATGGTCTGGGGAATTTTTTCATGGCGTTCCCTGGGCCCACTCATACATGTGGAAGGCACTCTGAACCGATTTGGGTATGAATCAATTGTTTGCAGATCACGTCCACCCATACATGCTGTTTGTCTTCCCTGGGGCAGATGGAATCTTCCAGCAAGACAATGCGACAGCCCCCCGCACCACATCAATAAAAAGTTACTATAGTAACTTGGGCTGCGGGCCCCTGTTACTATAATAACAGACTTTACTTACCTTCCTGGTTCCGGATCGCAGTGGAGGTCCTGACGTCAAGCGCTGTGCGCAGCACATGACGTCACAGCGTTATGCGCCGCGCACAGCATCGAGACGACAGAACTACCGCCGTGGCTAAAGAGGAAGGTAAGATTAGCCCTGACTGGCGGGGTCCGACTCCCGGGACCCGCCAATCAGCTGTTTTGAAGGGGGCGCAGCACTCGTACGAGAGCTGCTCCCCTTCATTCCAGTCACTTCATTCCGGTCACACTGTGAATCGGTATCGGCGATTCACAGTGTGAGCGAGTAGTAAAATGAAGGGAAGCAGCTCTCGTACAAGTGCTGCGGCCCCTTCAAAACAGCTGATTTGCGGGTCCCGGGAGACACTTCAGCTATTGATGGCCTATCCTGTGGATAGGCCATCAATGTTTAGGGACTGCACAACCCCTAAGCCTATGATGTAGCAGGCTTAGGGGGCCCATGAGACAGGATCACAGATTGTGTGATGCTGTCTGCTGGGCCCTGTATCTAAGCCAATCACATGGTAGGCTTAGATACATGGCCCATGTGTGATCCTGTCTGATGGGCACTGTATATAAGCCTACCACACTGTAGGTTTAGATACAGGGCCCCAGCACACAGCAATCTTATACTGTATAAGATTACTGTCTGCTGGACCCTGTATCTAAGCCTACGTTTTGGTAGGCTTAGATACAGGGTCCCACAGACAGTATCACACATGGGCCCTGTATCTAAGCCTAACACATGTGTTACTAATAGTTTTTCTGGTGTGTTTTCTTACAAGTTCGGTCGTTGGACTACGGCGGATTCCAGGACTACTTCGATGACGTCTTTTTTTTTTATTATCAATAAAATGGTTAATGAGGGTTGTGTTTTTTTTTTATTTCAATAAAATATTTTTTCTATGTCTATGTGTTTTTTTTTAAACTATATTACTACCGCCTTAGTAATGGCCGCCGGCTGATTGACAGTATCCATTGCTAAGGCGGGGCTTAGTGTTAGCCGGTGCAGAGGCCAACACTAACCCCCTTTATTACCCCGGTACCCACCGCCACCAGGGGTGCTGGGAAGAGCCGGGTACCATCCAGTACTTGACCATCTGTAGTGATGGTCTGCCACTGGGGTTGCCGCAGGCTGGTATTATCAGGAGGGGAAAGGCCAGATACAGTGGCCCTTCCCACCCTGGTAATGCTAGGCTGCTGCAGCTTTATTGTATCTGGCTGGTTATGAAAAATGGGGGGACCCCACGTCATTTAAAAAAAATAAATTATAATAATTGGAAAGAACGATGTCGGGTCCCCCCCCAATTTTCATAACCAGCCAGATACAACACAGCAGCAGCAGGCAGCATTACCAGGGTGGTAGGGGCCACTGTTTTTGGCCTTCCCCAACCTAATACTACCAGCCTGCGGCCACCCCGGTGCCTGCCCGTCACTACAGATGGTCAGGTACTGGTGCATACCCGGCTCTTCCCAGCACCCCCGGTGGCGGTGGGTACCGGGGTAATAATGGGGGCTAACATTAAGCCCCGCCTTATTAATGGAGTTTGTCAATCAGCCAGCGGCCATTACTAAGGCGGTGATAATAAAGTTTAAAAAGATACAAGCACATAGAAAAAATATTTTATTGAAATAAAAAAACACAACCCTCATTAACCATTTTATTGAGAATAAAAAAAACACCGTCATTGAAGTCCTCGAATCCGAAGTCCAACAACCGAACCTGTAAAAAAAACACAAACACACAAAAATAATCAGTAACACATAAAAAAGCAAAACAATTATTATTCTTACCTTTCCTGGGTCCAGCGCTGGAGCCGCGAGCTGAGCCTTGTATCTAATTCAATCATGTGTGATACTGTCTGCTGGGCCCTGTATCTAATCGTATCATGTGTGATACTGTCTGCTGGGCCCAGGGGCATAACTTGGAAAGACTGGGCCCCATAGCAAACTTTTGACTGGGGCCCCCCCTCCCCTGGGTGTCACACAACCTCCCTCCCTTGTAGATAGTGCCTTTTTTACAGCCCCCCTGTAGATAACGCCATATAGCCCCCCCTCTGTAGATAGCGCCATACATCCCCCTGTAGAGAATGCCATGCAGCCCCCCTGTAGAGAACGCCATCCAGCCCCCCTGTAGATAACGCCATACAGCCTACCTGCAGAGAACGCCATACAGCCCCCCCTGTAGAGAACGCCATACAGCCCCCCCTGTAGAGAACGCCATACAGCCCCCCCTGTAGGGAACGCCATACAGCTCCCCCCTGTAGGGAACGCCATACAGCCACCCCCCTGTAGGGAACACCATACAGCGTTCCCCCCCCTGTAGGGAACGCCATACAGCGTCCCCCCTCCCAAAAAAATGCGACCTACAGTGTGTCCTACAAAATACGTGTATCCCCTCTCCACAGGATCTCCACAGGATAGGGGATACATGAGTGATCGCTGGCAGCGATAGGGAGAACGGGGGACTGAAAGTCCCCTGAACTTCTCCATGACAAACCTCTGACTTCCGGCGTCTGCGCAGCTCAATAAAAATGAAAGGAGCGCTGGTCACGCATGCGCACAAGCACGACCGGCGCTCCATTCATTTCTACGGAGCTGCCGACACAGACCCCGGAAGTCCGAGGTTAGTCATGGAGAACTTCAGGGGACTTTCAGTCCCCCGTTTTTCCTATCAATGCCAGCGATCACACATGTATCCCCTGTCCTGTGGAGATCCTGTGGAGAGGGGATACATGTCTTTTGCTCTATTTTGCGCCTTCAGGACCAGACACCGTTTAGCCATTTTTAGCACGTGTTAGTTAAATGGCTCTAACTTTTTTATTTGTTGGGCTAACGACGTGATTTTTGCGATGTTTTTTTCCGTAGATAATGCAGGTTTCTTTTTTTATCATTTTTATACACACCTTTTTTGCTATTTTAGAATTTTTATTCATAAAGTTTTAAAATAATAGTAAAAAAATAAGCTTTTTTAAATTTCAGCTATTTTTTTGGGGGTAATAACATAGTTTTACCCTAAAATAGACCTTTTATTTGTGATCGCCATTGTCTACCGTAAATCTTTATATATTACATGTCTATATTAGGGTAATTGGGTTAGCGCTAGCGTTACAACAATGATTGGCGGGGGAGAATGTTTTTTTGGGGGTGGGTATTTTATGTGTATTTATTATTTACATTTTTTTTGCACTTTACTTTATTATTTTTTTATTACTATGGTCTGTCCCCCAAAGGTCAAAGAAGACCTTTGGGGAACTTTATATATATTTTTTCTTTCTTTTACACCATGTTTTTCCACTGTAACTGGAGCTGCACAGCAGCCCCAGTAAGGGTATGTTCACACGATGAGAGGCATTTACGTGTGAAAAGTCAGACTGTTAACAGCTGCCTCGTTTCACACGTAAATGCTCCTCCTCGCATTTTGCGAGCCGTCTGAGACGCTCGTAAATCTTGAGCTGTGCTTCAATGAGTTCAATGAAGAACAGCTCAAATTACGTGGCAAAGAAGTGCCGAGGCAGTCCATTTAAGCGTCGTCGTTTGACAGGTTGTCTGAATGGGCAGGTTGTCTGAATGGGCAGATGTTTGCCGACGTATTGCAGCCCTATTTTCAGACGTAAAACGAGGCATAATACGCCTCGTTTACGTCTGAAAATAGGTCGTGTGAACCCAGCCTTACAGGGGAAATCAGCCCTCTCATAGTGACGATTGTCACTAATAGGGCTGTGCTGGGTTTAGTAAGACCCAGCAGCAGCCTGCCACTAACGGCACCCGGCGATCATGTGACCTGTCACATGATCACCGGGAGGAATAGAGACAGCGCCGCTGCTGCTGTCTCTATTCCTGTACACAGCGCGCATTCAGCGCTGTGTACAAGTGATCAGAGAAGACAGAAGCAGCGAAAGCTGCTTCTATCCTCTCCTCAGGGTCCCCGGCAGTCACTGACAGCCGGAGACCCGACATTCAGCTGCCCGATCGCGCGGGCAGCAAGTTAAAACCCGAGCCGTAGAAAGTCTATGGCTCGGGTTTTAAGGACCCTGACCGCTGGCCGTAAAAATACAGCCAGCGGTCGGGAACCAGTTAATGGCAGAGCGGGGAGATACCTCCCTGCTCTGCCGTAGTGTTCAATGGCGTCCCGCTGTAGCAGCCATAGCGGCTGCTAGCAGAGCCTCCGGCCAAGGTGGGGGCCCGTGCCGGCGGGCGACACGGGCCCCCTCATGCCGCAGGCCCCGTAGCAGCCGCTACTGCTGCTACGGCGGTAGTTACACCACTGGCTGGGCCCTATATCTAATCCTATCATGTGTGATACTGTCTGCTGGGCCCTATCTCTAATCCTATCATATGTGATACTGTCTGCTCAGCCACTGTATCTAATCCTATCATGTGTGATACTGTCTGCTGAGCCAATGTATCTAATCCTATCCATAGTTTATAGGGTCGTAGTGCTATAGATATGCTATGCTGTCTCCTATACACACATTTTTTTTTTGGGTGGACACATATGTATTGAGGCTATTTCCCTTGACATTTTAGGCCCTGAGGGTATGCTCACACGGCAGCCTCCGTTACGTTCAGGAGAAAACAGCTCCGGAATTTCAGACGTAATGGCATGTGCAGGCGTTTTTCGCTGCGTCCATTACGGACGTAATTGGAGCTGTTTTTCCATGGAGTCCATGGAAAATGGCTCCATTTAGGTCTGAAGAAGTGACAGGCACTTCTTTGACGCAGGGCGTCTTTTTTACGTGCCGCCTTTTGACAGCGGCGCGTAAAAAAAATGACCGTCGGCACAGAACATCGTAAGACCCATTCAAATGAATGGGCAGATGTTTGCCAACGCTTTTGAGCCGCATTTTCGGATGTAATTCAATGCTAAAACGCCCGAATTACGTCTGTAAATAGGGTGTGTGAACCCAGCCTTAGTGACGCCCCTGGCTGCTAGTGCTGCATTGTTAGGTCACTTAGGAGACCCAGCGATGCAGCTGAAAGCTGCGGACCGTCGGCCATGAGGAGTTTGCGGGGGGGGGGGCCCAGTAAGAACTTTTGCATCGGGACCCATGAGCCTTTAGCTACGTCCCTGGACATGTCACACGACTAGAAATGTCCGACAGTGGTTGGAATAGCACGAGCAAGACTTTCAAGTACTTCCCTAGCCCCTTAATTCGCCAGACTTGAACCCAATTGAGTATCTATGTGACCACCTCGATCGTCTTGTTCTATGGATTCTACCGCACGCACCCTCCAGCAAATGTGGGATGCACTGCGGTCAGCATGGCTCCAGATACCTGAAACAACCTACCAGCACCTTATTGAGTCCCTCCCCGCCCGTCTAGCTGCCATCCGTGCTGCACATGGCGGTTACTCTGGATATTAGCTGGTGGTCATAATAATGTGACTCGACTGTGTATAAGACTTCTAATATCCTAATAAAAAAGGATGTAAAAAAATATGCCAACAGAAAGTAGACATATGGTAGAGGCTAATTATTAACCATTTTGTGTGTATAACTATCTATCTTACAAGCCAATTTTTTATTTTTATCATTTTGTAATGGGGTTTTTTTTGGCTTTAAAATTGAACTAGATATTGTCATATAAATATAGTTTTTTGTTTCAATATCCCAAAATTTCTAGTATTTCCCAAATCTAGCCAACCCTACTGATGTATTGGTTTACCTGGTGTGGTTTACCTACACTTTTCCAAGATAAAAAGTGGCTGAAATTGTTTAAACAATGTTCAGTAAAACTTTAGTAAAACATATTTTTTTGTCGAAAACCATGCCCCTGTTCCCAACACATTTGGAAAACATTGTTTGTATTTAGAAAAGTAGCAGCTGACTAAGCAGGGCACATTCAATATCAGTGCCTAGGGCAGCATGAGGTGTAAATACAATCCTTGTGCACAGGGGTGGACATAGATAGCTGAAGTCCCCTGTGCAAAAACAGTATCTGGGCCCCTAGCTCTCCAATATTTCTTTATAAATCACCCCCTAATGTCTATCTAATAATTCACCATTAAATCTGAGCCATAAAATATATAATCTCAGCATTTACATGCAATCTAACATACAGAAGAAGGCTGCTTTATGGTAACAGAGGGCCCCTATACACACTGGGCCCCTGTGCAGCAGCACAGGTTGCACCAATGGTATGTCTGCCCCTGCTGGTGGACATATATTTTACATACATTCCAGGAAATTTACTATATCGTTTTATGTACAAGCATTAACAATACAATACAATACAGTGTACCTGTCATAGTAATATATTTATTATTACCTGTATCACCAAAATGAACTACACATTATACTACTGGATTACATGTGAGTCTTTTCTGCTGCCAGGTCAGTTGTTATCAAGGACCATATGACTAGTTGGCTCTATAACTTACCCCATCGTCAATAATAATGTGTATGTAGTGTAAATTATGTGAACATCACTCGGGAAAGGTCATTGTAGAAGCTATTTATGATCTTACTATAGGAGACCATAAGAACCTAGAGCAGAATATCTAGCAAATCTTCATCTTTATATGCTAAATACTGGGGCTCAGCTTTTACAGCTACCATATTTATTACTTGTTTAATGGCCGCAGCTATGTTAACACCACAGGCAAAGTTCATTCATCAATATCCTCATAATGGAAATTTATGACACCAAGTGATGACACAGAAAAATCCCATTTATATCACTGCACTGTGCATTCAGATATTTTACAAGGCTGGTAACAGTAAGACTAGAGTTTAACAAATTGTTCTCAATTGCGATATATTAATAGCAAATCAAATAAAACAGGAAGATTCTATTTTATTTTCTTAAAAGCAAAGAAATTAAAATTTTATGGCCTCTGTTGAATCATATTATTAGGGATGATTAAACCAAGCTTTATTTTAACCAGTTCAGCCAATCCATATTCACTACTAAAGGCCAATTAGACTAGAGATAAAGTAGACTGTATGTATTGTATAGTAACTTAGGCTATGTTCACATTTGTGTAATGTACATACTGTATTCAAATAATAACAGCCTGTTTAGTAAATAGAAATCCAGTTTAAGGGTATGTTCACACGGCCTATTTACGGACGTAATTCGGGCGTTTTTGCCCCGAATTACGTCCGAAAATAGCGCCTCAATAGCGCTGACAAACATCTGCCCATTGAAAGCAATGGGCAGACGTTTGTCTGTTCACACGAGGCGTAATTTACGCGCCGCTGTCAAATGACGGCGCGTAAATAGACGCCCGCGTCAAAGAAGTGACCTGTCACTTCTTTGGCTGTAATTGGAGCCGTTATTCATTGACTCCAATGAATAGCAGCGCCAATTACGTCCGTAATTGACGCGGCGTTCAAGCGCCTGCACATGCCGTTACGGCTGAAATTACGGGGATGTTTTCAGGCTAAAACATCCCCGTAATTTCATCCGTTACGGACGCCCTCGTGTGAACATACCCTAAGAGTCAGTTCATGCAGAGTGTTTTGGTGCTGATTTTGATGCGGAAACCACACTGGAATTAGCGCCAAAAAGCGTCTGAAATCGCCCCCCTATTGATTTCAATGGGAGGCAGCAGCGCTTTCCCGCGTGTCTTTTGGCTGTTCGCGGGAAAATAAAGCGGCATGTTTTTTCTTACCGTGATTTCCGCCTCTGATCTCCTATTGAAATCAATGAGAGGCAGAAAAAACCTGTGGCGCTCAAACTTTTAAGCTGCGTTTTTCGCAGTGCTTGTAATGGTTTTTAACCGTTTCCGGGCAAAAAACGCTGCAAAAAAAACGGGAAAAAAAGCTTTAAAACAACGATAGCAGTTCAAAATCTGCCTCAATATTCCTACTAAAAAACTCGGCGTGAACTGCCCCTTACATGTTAAAGAGAATCTTAAAGAGAATCTTCAGCAAAAACAATCAGACTTTCTAAAGAATAATTATTTGGCTCTACTGTTATGCGGAAGCTCAAATCTGTCTGGGCCGTTGCTCAGCTATTCAGGCCACTGCACACAGGTGACATATCCAGATCTTTATGCTCTGGTAAAGATCTGCATTGGTCAAGCACATACGCTTGAAAGAGAAAAGATTCCAAAGTAATTTATTGTTTTATTTTTTACTTGATGCATTTTTTGAGGAAACCAGGGGGACAACGAGCACAGGACTTGATGTCTCCCTGTTAGGGTGCAGACACATAGGGCAGTTTTTTTTGCAGAAATTTCTGAAATTTATTTTCATTTATCTGAATGGGGTTATTTCTGCAGCAGATTGTTGCAAGTTCCATTCAGCTGAATGGAACTGATTTTCAGTCACAAACATTTTTTCCAACAAAATCTGCCATGTGTGAATCCACCCTTAGAGTTCTTTTATTATTACAACTCTCATAACTATCTTTCCTGTGTGTTTTTTTTCTGCATCCCTCCATATATTCTGGCAGAGTAACCAAAGGGAGACATTAATATCAGTGGTTGTCAATCTATTTCAATATTTACTTTAGTAGTGTTGATAATGCCCAAACCAATATATGGTCAAAGCTCAGTAAAGAGCTGTGACTTTAAACGTGGCACTGTCATAGGATACCAGTTTTGCGACAAGTCAGTGTGTGAAATTTCTGATCTGCTATATCTGCCATGGTCAAGTGTGAGTGCTATTATTGTTATGTGTAACAATAGATCAGCCTTGAAACAGTAGTCCACGCATACTCACAGAGCAGTGCTGCCAAGTGCTGAAGCATATGGCATAAAAAACACGCCTATCCTATTCCCTAGTCGAGCAGCAGCACACAAGCCTAAGATCACCATTAAAGATTCCAAGCATCGGCTGGAGTGGTATAAAGCACACCCCACTGAGTTCAGGAGCAGTGGAAATGTGTTCTCTGTAGTGATGAATCATGTTTCACTCACAGATCAAGGGATGAATCTGGTTTTGCTGGATGCCAGGAGAACACAACCTACTGAAATGCATAGTGCCTCCTATAAAATTTGGTGGCTGAGGGATAATGGTCTTGGGCTATTTTTTTAGGTTTTGGGCTAGGCCCTTATTTCTAGTGAAGTGTTAAATTAATGCTACAGTATACAAAGACATTTTAGCCTTGTATTCTTTCAACTTTGTGGCAACTGTTTGGGTAAGTTCCTTTTCTGTTCTAGCATAAACGTGCTCGTGTGCACAAAGCAAGGTCCATAAAGATATGGTTGGGTGAGTTTGGTGTGGAGGAACTCAAATTACCTAAATAGAGCCCTGGCCTCAGACCCATGGAACAAATTTGGGATTAATTGGAACACCAGTGCCAAACCTCACAAATACTCTTTTTGATGATGGGCACAAATTCACAGAAACACACTCCAAAATCTTGTGGAAAGTCTTCCCAGAAGAGTCGAGATGGTTATAGACACAAAAGGGGGCCTAACTCCATATTATCTCTAAAGGTTTTGGAATGGAATGTCCAACTAGCTCAAATAGGTTTGATTAGCATGTGTCCACATACTTTTGTCCGTATAGTGTATATTATAGTACAGCTCTACTCTAATGCTCAGATGCCCGCCATACATAGACTGGACTTCTTTTTGCCAAAGTTCAATGAAGTAGAGAAGCACCTCTGTTCATGTAACATTTTTAAAGGGGAGAAAGAAAGAGTCTGTCACCGAGGATATGCCTGCTGTTCCTCACCAGAAATGCCTAAAAAATAAGAAAAGACGTCAACATATTCAAAGTTTTGTTTAATGTGCCCAGTATCCTTTTAAAAATACTACAATCGCAGCGCATACATCTTGAGTCTTTTTCAAGCTTGCACAATATATATTGGATGGTATGCTGATGCTTTTTTTTTATGGAACTGTGATCACGGTACTGAACTTTATACAAAGTCGTTTATGTCCATAGGACGATAGCGTATGTGGCAGGGCAACACACTGTACAGCATACAGATGACAGTGGAGAGCCACCGCCGCAGGGTAAGCACCTACGGACCAAATGTGGCCCCAAAACCTCCTCTTGCCCACTACTAATCTAGCCTGTGCAATTCTGTATTTTGAGGTTGAGAAGTGCTTCTAGTACCTATTTTGATTTTGCAACGAGGCCCTCGCTCCAGTGTTTTCACTCATCCCAATGTTACTGGTATTTATAATTCTTAGTATATTTGCCATATGAAATACATTGTAGGACAATTTATGCACCTAAGGATTTGCATAATGTAGGAAAACTGATTTAATAGGTTGTTTTTTCACGAAATACTGTAAATAAGATGGATTTACTAATAATAGTGAACCATCCAAGCAGTATGCCAGTGTCACGATCTGAGGGTATGTGGACCCACTAGGCACTCCGCAGTAGCGGAGAAGCAGCTGGCCAAGTCACAGCCTATGCAAAGTCTATACAAGTTCGTTGCACAAGGGTACCCAAGATAGTCCAGTCGATGGCAGGGGCTCTGGTATGGATGGGGCTAGATGTAGCAGATTGCGCCAGATGTGGCAGATGATACCAGGGATGACAGATGACATCAGACGTGGTGTATACCATTAGGCGTGGCAGGTTGCGCCAGACCTGGCGGATGAGACCAGGAGTGGCAGATTACACCAGACGTGGTGTACACCAGCAGGCGTGGCAGGTTGCGCCAGACGTGGCGGATGATTCCAGGAGTGGCAGATGACACCAGACGTGACATATATCCGCAGGCGGCACAACACGAATCCAATACTAAACAGGCTCAGGAACAAAACACATCACGGGATACAGGATATAGGTAGCACGGCACAGGTACACTGGGAGCAGGATAACACTAAGGGACCATTTGCAATATGAACATTGGAAAACTACAAAGTTCATTTAGTTCATTTTGTCATTAAGTGCAAAGTTAGGCTATATTTGCTCAAGGATCCACTTGTTTGTATTGCCCTTTATGTATACAGTCCCAACATTATGGCATATATAGACACTATACTGTTCTGTATATTCAACCACATTAGTTCCTGCAACTGTGGAGCTTTAATAGAGATCTGAAGATACACACATTTCAGTATTGGAAACCTGTTAACCTTTCATATTATACTGGTGTGGGAAAGTACAAATAGAGATGAGTGAATTTCCCAAAATTCGTTTTGGTTCGGATTTGGCCGAATCAAACGTCTAATTAGATTTGGTCTGAATTAATTTGTTGCGAATCGAAAGTGGCCCAATTGCCCTGAAAGCTAGTGTCAATAGTGACCGCGGTATTTAAACCGTTAGAAGTAGGGGGCAGCCTAATGAAGGCCCCCAGATCTGCCTTCTGTCTGTCTCTGGTAAGTCCTGCCTCCAAGTGTAATAAAAAAGTTATGGCTCTTGAAAGGCGGGGAGTAAAAAACTAAAACATAAAAATGAAAAATGGCTAGGTGCTTAAAGTGTTAATAGACTATAATGGTATCTGTTTAATGTATACCTCATAAACTGTCATGAAACTAGTCCATGACATATCAGTTAAATGGATAACATTATAATAGTACATGGGTAATGGATGCCACTGTTGGGCATCCGTTTAATGTATCTTTCACCCATAGATAAGTGACAGGAACATACATGGGTAGAGGGAGGAATAACCGCAGTGCATTTTGGAAATGCTGCCTAAAAGGCATTATGGGGAAGCCCATCCGAGGTCATGTGATCCTTTTTCTAATCTGTAAAATGGGGTCCGGAGCTTGCCGTTAACGGCCATTTTGCCCAATGCATCCCAAAATATTCGGAATTCACCTTACAGGAATAACACTTACTACAAACATTTTTATTTCAGTTTAATGCTGTATTTAAAGTGGTTGTCGAATCAGGACAACCCCTGCCCATGGCCACAGCTTGCCCCGTCGACATAAGGAGGACCTGGCTTCTTTTTGAAATAGGGTGTAATGATAATGGTTAATATTTAGACAGAATCTTTAGATTGCAGAAGAGGAGCTATGTGACCAAAATATTCTATAAAAGTCAAGGTTTATCTATGAATTTGAGTCAATGAAACTGAAGGGTTTGGAGCTGATTGTTTACATAGATGATGGTTGTAACAGCTGCATATTGTTTCTGCTCACGCTGCTTCCACTTATGTCGTGTAATTCATTACTGTCAGTTAAAGGGGTTTTGTTTTATACAATATTTCTACTAATAGGTCAATATTTTTAAATTATTTGAATATATACTTTATATATACTGTAAAAATATAATAATATGTACATATTCAGATTTATAGAATTCTTTACACACCCACCAGGCTTTTTTGAGATATGAAGAGGATTGGGGGATCCATTGGATTAGATGAATGGATGGATAGATAGATAGATAGATAGATAGATAGATAGATAGATAGATAGATAGATAGATAGATAGATAGATAGATAGATAGATAGATAGATAGATAGATAGATAGATAGATAGATAGACAGACTATTTTTTATAGTAACAAAATGTGATCAATGTAAACAGTAAAGAAGTAGCTTTTCTTCAATTGCTAATTTTCATTGGTTCAACAAATTAACCACCTCCCCAAAGAAAAAAAAAACATATGGTATAACGTCCAAGAACAAAGGTCCACATTTTAGTTCTGACTCCAATAGCTTAAAAGCAAGTTCTGCACATGGGTGCAAAGAAGTAACTAATTATACAGAAATTTTAGTGTAGACATAATAGTAGGTTTTGGTTTAGCAGGCAAAAATGAAGAACATACAAAGTATGTAAAAGAGATGTCGGCACCTCATCCAAGTATAAATTTTATTGGCAAATACAAATTTCACATAATGATTGGCCACTTTTGACCTTCCTGACAGAGCCTCATTTTTCAAATCTGACAAATGTCACTTTATGTGGTAATAACTTCGGAATGCTTTTACCTATCTAAGCAATTCTGACAATGTTTTCTCGTGATACATTGGACTTTATGTTACTGGTAAAATTTGGTCGATATATTGAGTATTTAATTGTGAAAAACATCAAAATTGAGCAAAAAATAGCAAAAATTAGCATTTTTAAAAAATTTGTATGTATCTGCTTGTAAAACAGATAGTTATACCACACAAAATTGTTGCTAATTAACATTTCACATGTGTCTACTTTAGATTTGCTTAATTTTTTGAACATCCTTTTATTTTTCTAGGATGTTACAAGGCTTAGAATTTTAGCAGTAGAAATTTCTAACATCTTTAAGAAAATGTCGACAGGCTATTTGTACAGGGACCAGTTCAGTTATGATGTGGCTTTGATGGGCCTATACTTTACAAAGCCGCATAAATCACCCCATTTTAAAAACTGCACCCGCAAAATATTCAAAACAGCATTTTCAAAGTTTCTTAACCCTTTCAGCGTTTCACAAGAATTATAGCAAAGTAGAGGTGAAATTTTCAAATGTCTTTTTTTTTTTGTTGTAGAAATTCATTTTTAATAAAAAAAATTCTGCAACTCAATATTTATTTCCCAGATTCTGCAGTTTTTAGAAATATCCCACATGTGGCCCTAGTGTGCTAATGGACTGAAGCACAGGCCACAGAATTTTGGGGCCTTCTTTTTATTAGATTATATTTTAGGCACCATGTCAGGTTTGAAGAGGTCTTGTGATACCAAAATAAAGGAAAGACCCCAAAAAGACCATAGTTTGGAAACTACACCCCACAAGCAATTTAACTAGGGGTGTATGTAGTGAGCATTTTGACCCCACTGGTGTTTCATAGATTTTATTAGAATTTAAACGTGAAAATGAAAAATGTATATTTTTTCCAATAAGATGTCGTTTTAGCTTAAAAAAACCACAATTTCCACAAGGAATAAAGAGGAAAAAGCCCCCCAACATTTGTAAAGCAACTTCTCCATAGTACCTAAATACCCCATATGTGGTCATAAACGGCTGTTTGGACACATGGCAGGGCTCAGAAGGCAAATAGCGCCATTTTCAAAGCCCCTAAGGTACTAGTACAGTGGAAAATCCCCAAAAGTGACTCAATTTAGGAAACTACACCCCTTGAAGAATTCATCTCTGGGTGTGGTGAGTATTTTGACCCCACTGGTGTTTCATAGTTTTTATAGGAATTGGGCAGTCAAAATAAAATAAATTCATTTTTTTTCAATAAGACGTAGATTTAGCTCAAGATTTTTCATTTTCTCAACAAATAAAGGAAAACAAGAAACCCAACATTTGTAAAGCAACTTCTCCAGAGTATGGAAATATCCCATATGTGGTCATAAACTGCTGTTTAGGCACACAGTAGGGCTCAGAAGTGAAGTACCTTCATTTGGCTTTTGCAGCAGAGATTTTGCTGGATTGGTTTCTTAGCACCATGTTGCTTTTCCAAAGCCCCTAAGGTACCAGTACAGTGGAAACCCCCCCAGAAGTGACTCCATTTGGGAAACTACACCCCTTGAGGAATTCATCTAGGGTCGTAGTGAGTATTTTGACCCCACAGGTGTTTCATAGATTTTACCAAAATTGGGCAGTGAAAATATTTTTTTTTTTTTCCAAGAAGTCATAGCGTTAGATTAAAATTTTTCATTTTCTCAACAAATAAAAAAAATAATTCTCCTGAGTACGGTAATAGCCCGTATGTGGTAATAAACTGATGTTTGGGCACACGGTAGGGCTCAGAAGGGAAGAAGCGCCATTTGGGTTTTGGAGTGCAGATTTTGCTGGATGGGTTTTTGGTTGCTATGTCGCATTTGCAAAGCGCCTGTGGGACCAAAACAGTGGAAACCCCCGGAAGTGACCCCATTTTGGAAACTACATCCCTCTAGGTGTTACATAGTTACATAGTTACATAGTTTGTACGGTTGAAAAAAGACACATGTCCATCAAGTTCAACCAAGGGATGGGAAAGGGGAAGTGGGATGGGAAAGGGGAAGTAAAAGATTTCTACACATAGGAGCTAATATTTTTTTGTTCTAGGAAATTATCTAAGCCTTTATTAAAGCCATCTACTGTCTCTGCTGTGACCAGCTCCTGCGGTAGGCTAATCCATAAATTCACCGTTCTCACAGTAAAGAAGGCTTGTCACCTCTGCAGGTTGAACCTTTCTTTTTCCAGATGGAGGGAGTGCCCCTTTGTTTTTTGAGGGGGTTTTACATGGAACAGGATTTCACGATATTTTTTGTATGTGCCATTCATATATTTATATAAGTTAATCATGTCCCCCCTTAGTCATCTTTTCTCAAGGCTAAATAGGTTTAGTTCTTTTAATCTTTCCTCATAACTTAGATTCTCCATGCCCCTTATTAGCTTCGTTGCTCTTCTTTGTATTTTTTCCAACTCCAGGGCATCCTTTCTATGAACTGGAGCCCAGAACTGGACTGCATATTCTAGATGAGGCCTCACTAATGCTTTGTAAAGTGGTAATATTACATCCCTGTCCCGCGAGTCCATGCCTCTTTTGATACACGACAATTTTTGCTGGCCTTTGAAGCAGCTGATTGACTCTGCATGCTGTTATTTAGTTTATGATTTACAATTACACCCAGATCATTCTCATCAAGTGACTCCCCCAGTGTAGCTCCCCCTAGGACATATGATGCATGCAGGTTGTTCGTACCCAGGTGCATAACTTTACATTTATCTACATTAAACTTCATTTGCCAAGTGGACGCCCAAACACTTAGTTTGTTTAAATCTGCCTGCAATTCACAGACATCTATCATAGTCTGAACTATATTGCATAGCTTGGTGTCATCTGCAAAAATAGAAATAGTGCTATTAATCCCATCCTCTATATCATTAATAAATAAGTTGAATAATAGTGGTCCCAGCACTGAACCCTGGGGTACACCACTTATAACTGGGGACCATTCAGAGTAGGAATCATTGACCACAACTCTCTGGATACGGTCCTTGAGCCAATTCTCAATCCAATTACAAACTATACTTTCTAAACCTATAGTCCTTAATTTACCCATTAGACGTCTATGGGGGACAGTGTCAAATGCCTTTGCAAAGTCCAAAAACACTATATCCACAGCGGCCCCTCTGTCTAGGCTTCTGCTTACCTCTTCATAAAAACAAATCAGGTTGGTTTGACAGCTTCTGTCCTTTGTAAAACCGTGCTGGCTGTCACTTATAAGTCCTGGTATAATACGGGTGCCTTGTTTCCAGCAGATATGTTTGGGCCCTCCCCTTCCTGGTTCCCTAATTTTAGGGCCTTGATAAATCGCCTCTTGAAACAGAAGAAATGTTCCCCTTGGGCCTGCACAACTGCATATTTTTATTTCCTGACTTATTGGAGCCTTAACTTATTTTATTTTTTCTTAGATGTAGTAGAATGAGGGCTGATTTTTTTGCGGGATGAGCTGTAGTTTTATTGGCACCATTTTGGGGTGCATGCGACTTTTTGATCCCTTTTTTTTTATTTTTTCGGAGGCAAGGTGACCAAAAAACAGCAATTCTGGCATCGTTTTTTTAATATACATCGTTCACCATACATTATAAACTACATGTTAACTTTATTCTGTGGGTCAGTACGATTCTGGCGATACAAATTTTATAGCACTTTTTTTTATGTTTTACAACTTTTTGCACAATAAAATTACTTTTGTAAAAATAATATATTTTTCTGTCGCCATGTGAGAACGATAACATTTAAATATTTTAGTAGATGGAGCTGTATGAGGGCTTGTTTTTTGCAAGACGAGCTATAGTTTTTATCGGTATTCTTTTTTGATGCATTTGACGTTTGATCACTTCTTATCCTATATTTGGAAGTGACCAAAAAACAACAATTCTGGCATTGTTTTTTAGGTCTTTTTTTCACGACGTTCACCGCCAGGATAAATGTCATAATATTTTTATATTTCAGGCCGTTACGGATGCGGCGATATCAAATATGTATGGTTTATTTTATTTTTTTTTAATAATAAAGGACTTGATAAGGGACAAAGGGCGATGGTGTTTTATTTTATTGCTTGAAACTTTTATTTTATTTTTTACAACTTCTGCACTTTTTTTTACATTTTTTTTAGTCCCACTAGGGGACTTGAAGGTCCACCTGTCTGATTAATGTTCTAATACGTTGCACTAGTGCAATGTATTAGAACGGTCAGTCGTTCACTGACAGCAAGCCGACTAGGCTACGCCTCCAGGCAGGGCCTAATCGGCTTCTGTAATGGCAAACCATGAGTGAACCCAAAAAAATTTACTTTTTATAGTTATGTTGAAAGGATTGTATTTTTTTTAAATTAAAAACAATACATAAGATGCTTCTCTTTTCCAAACAGGAAACCATGTATTTGTTCCAGTATGTTTTTTTTATTTTTTATAATGTCAATCACAAACAGATCCAAATGTATATGTATGTACATGACAAAAAAATAAATAAAGATATTAAGTCTTGTGTGACCCTAGTCTTATATACTGTCATACAAGTGCTGACTTTGTGTGGTCCTTGATCAATAGTATTAAATTATTTCAGATAATCGAAATGGTAATTTGCATAAAACAACAGGTATTTTGTACCTACAGCCCCCTGAAACGTAAATCCAGTATCTCAGATCCCAATACCTTTATTTCAATATACAGGTATTAATAGGTTTACTATTTTAAAATTGTTATTTTTCAAAACATAAAATATTGGAGTGATAATTGTCTATGTATTAATTATTTTTATTTAATGCATTAACTTTATTTATTTATCTGTTGATAATCGAAAAACATTGTTAAAGATAATTTTATAGATTTGCTTTCCCCTGGTCTCCTATGTTGAGTTTTGACATCAGATAGTTATCAGAAACAGCAAAAATATCTTAATTAGTAACAGTACATAGTGACAAAGTTGCAATTTGCAGTCTGTTGGCAAAATCTAAAAATAAAACGACAATGTCCCACTGATAATGAAATACAGTATTTGCGCTCCCTATCATCATTGTGTATCCCAATACCATATATTGATAGATTAGTTTGGCTATAATACTGGCTCTGAACAGGTGTAGTTTCAGATCAGACTGTATCATCCACTGGTGCTAGTTGTATATTATACATTTCTCCACTATGTGTCTGTCATTCCACAAATAATGTTAAATTACATAAATTAACATTCAGCTATTTTGGTAGGAGCAAAACAGAAACGTCAGTGGTGAAATATTCAGCAATTTTGTGTGTGAATTAAGGAGATCAGAATACTGATTAGGCTTTTTGAAAGTGTAGGTCTAATTAAAATATTTACATTGCACTCCTTAGGGAGGACCCAACAAAAGAAGATAGGGCTTTTGATGTCTATTGCCTAGAGGATTTTCAATAGAATTTCAGTAGAGCTACACAGTTCTAACCAGCTGCACGCATCTTAGTGACATTACGTGTGTAAGTGGAAACCTGAAAATAAAATACTATTATAGCACATGAATAATTATATATGAACTGTGTATTATATGCAACAGAGTACTAGCAAAAATAACGTAGGCGCAAGGGAGGTTGGGTATAGGTCAAATTGAATGGGTAAGGTGGAAAAGAAAAGGGGAGGAGAGAAGGACGTGTGACTTACACTTCTTAAAGAGGCTCTGTCACCACATTATAAGTGCCCTATCTCCTATATAAGAAGATCGGCGCTATAATGTAGGTGACAGTAATGCTTTTTATTTAGAAAAACGATCTATTTTAATCCACTTTATGAGCGATTTGTAGCTGTAAGGTAATGAGTTTCTTAATGCCCAAGTGGGCGTGTTTCACTTTAGACCAAGTGGGCATTGTACAGAGGAGTGTATGACGCTGACCAATCAGAGTCATGCACTTCTCTCCATTCATTTACACTGCACTAGCGATATAGTTATATCGTTATGTGCAGCTACATACACACACTATAACATTACTGCAGTGTCCTGATAATGAATATACATTACCTCCAGCCAGGACGTGATGTTTATTCAGAATCCTGACACGTCTGAATCTTTTCTGTGAGATTCCAGCAAGGCAAGCGTAATCTCGTTTGAAATGACAGGTTACATCGTAATCTCGCGAGATTACGCTTTCCTTGCTGTAAATCTCACAGAGACGTTACAGAAGTGTCAGGATTCTGAATAAACATCACGTCCTGGCTGGAGGTAATGTATATTCATTATCAGGACACTGCAGTAATGTTATAGTGTGTGTATGTTACTGCACATAATGATATAACTATATCGCTAGTGCAGTGTAAATGAATGGAGAGAAGTCTATGATGCTGATTGGTCAGCGTCATACACTCCTCTGTACAACGCCCACTTGGTCTAAAGTAAAACTAGCCCACTTGGACATTAAGAAACTCATTAGCATAAAGCTAAAAATCGCTCATAAAGTGGTCTAAAATAGATAGTTTTTCAAAATAAAAAGCATTACTGTCACCTACATTACAGCGCCGATCTCCTTATATAGGAGATAGGTGTAAAGGATCTGCCAGGCACAGCTTCTTTATCAACGCCCATAGGTAATCAGTCTGCACCTGCTTCTAGGTCTGTGAGACTGACTCCATCTTCCACCACTCAGGATGGCAGGCTTAGGAGTGGGAGAGCCTATCGCAGCCTGGCCAGACGGAGCTAGCTCCCGCCCTCTGTCTATTTATACCTGCCTTTCCTGTTCCTCCTTGCTTGTGAATCTTCTCTGTTGGTTTCCTGGCCCTGCTGCAGCTTCTTGTATTATTTGTCCCTGCTTCGTATTGACCCTGGCTTGCTGACTACTCTCCTGCTCTGCGTTTTGTACCTCGTGCTCTCCTGGTTTTACTCGGCTTGGTCACTACTCTCCTGCTCTGTGTTTGGCACCTCGTACTCTCCTGGTTTGACTCGGCTCGTTTACTACTCTTGTTGCTCACGGTGTTGCCGTGGGCAACTGCCCCGTTTCCCTTAGGTTCTGTGTTCCCTTGTCTGTTTGTCTGTCGTGCACTTATTGAGTGTAGGGACCGTCGCCCAGTTGTACCCCGTCGCCTAGGGCGGGTCGTTGCAAGTAGGCAGGGATTGAGTGGCGGGTAGATTAGGGCTCACTTGTCTGTTTCCCTACCCCCATCATTACACGTAGTGTCTGTTTGCATTACCATTGATTTCTTGGTAATTCTTCCATTGCTAATGGTTTCTGTTTGTGTTCGTTCTGTAAGGTTTCCGTTTTTTTACAGAATCAATAGCGCAGTCGACTTAATATTAACTTTAAAAAGATAGTCCAGACCTGTAGGTCAATCGAATAAAGTTTAGTGAACTTCTCACACCAACTATAGCCATTGCCAAGTATCTGCAAAATAGTCCCCTCTTTGCCTTAAACTGACTGCAGCTGCGAAAGATTAACTTTTTGGGCTGACTGTAGATCTGGCAGAGAAGCTTTCAATTCCTCCAATTTGTCAGTTGTAATCTAAATTTCATGGCAACCAAATTAACTTCGTTCCCCAGAAATTTGATTACCATGGTGTCTTTTCTGGAGCAAGTGGGATGTCAAAGCATCTTGACACCTGTTCCAGTGTGTGCAGCAAAACCAAAAAAATATGTGACTGCAATGGGCCAATAATCTAAATAATGTTCAATTTATTGCAAGCCAGCATGTTCCTTCACAACCAAATTCGACATGTTACTTGGGATAAGAAAGGTGATGTATTAATCTAAACTTATTAGGTTCCCATTTTAGGAACCAACCCTAATGGATCAACACGCAAATAGGGCCATGCAAATCTGAGAATGGACCCAACATTCTACAAAAAGCAATCTCTTTTGCCAAGTTATCTGAAACAACTTGAGGGTGCATCTTGGCCAACTTTAAATTACGTGGGAGAAAAATAGGGGAATCAATGGAACATGGAATCCGGAAAATGCAACAGAAAATGTCCGCCAAAAAATGTGCTGCCTGTCTATCTAGGTATCTATTTAGATAAGGCTGCATCTCCTATACCTTTACTGTTGTCTACCTTTTTGTTCCTAGTGCCAGCATGTTTACCCCTTACTTTTTTTTGTAGCATTTGGTTAGACTGTGGGATTCGTGGCAATGGGAACATTCATGTATGAAGCGCAGGTATTGCCAAAGCGACGCCGCCCCTAATTATATTGCCAGCAAAAGCCTGCGTGTCAGCAGAGCCTCCGGCCCCGGAGCCAAAAGTCTCTGGGGGCAGTCTCGCTGCCTCCATAGCGTGCATCCATAGAATGATGTCCTTATGTGCTTTTTCTGATTAAATTTGCTCGTTATAGCAAAGCCAAAAATACTGGCACGTACGGAGAAGGCCTGATACTGCCACTTTTCTTCGCCCTTTTAAACTTTACCAGTGGAAGCAGATAGAATATGTAAACATATTCATCCTTCCATATTTTTTCTCTGACTTCCTGCTCAAAGTATCCCTCTGAGTGGAGGGGGCAGAGTCAACCGAGACAGCAGGAGGGGAAGGTAATGGCTGAAGCCATAGGCACTGGGGAAGGGGGGCTACGATCTAGGAACTACCCAGGCCCTACTCTTGTGGTAACTGGCGACAGTGAACTAGGTTGCTCTCCTATACAAAGATTAAGGAACTGAAGGACACCCGCAAGAAATTGAAACAGCACATTATTCTGCACAGACAGACCACAGGACAAAACAGATGGGAAAAGTAGTTGCTAAGGAATCACCACCTTAAATGGTAAAATAGAAGAAAAAGAAGGTGAAGTACAGATGTAGCCGTCTTTAGCTTGACTTTTAACGCATTAAATACACAGTGTAAAAAACTTTAACTTGACTATTTCAATGTCTTTTCAAAGGCTTTTGTTGTGTGATATCACACTGCAGCAAGTTATTAGAGTCAAGATAAACTTGGCTAAATCTGTATAGGGAAGTTGTGACTCACCAGTTTGCCACTGGTCAAGCACCAGAACAACTGCTACACTGGATCCCTGGGCTTGTTCATCAACCGTGCCAGGCTCCTCTGTGGAAATCTGAGAGGCTGTAGACCTGGTACTGATGTTTAGCTGATCTGCGGCTTCCCCATCTGCGTCAGCATTGTGCTGCGCTACTCCACAGGAGTGCCTGCGCACCAGTTTGCAGTAGGCGGTAGGAGGATACATGGATACAGGCAGAAGCAGAGTTAGCAAGCTCCTCCCCCTCACCTGAGTCCTACCGAGCCTACGGCTGCTAGTTGTTGCAGTCGCGTGTCTGCCAGGGTTCACTGGAAAGTCCCTAGAGGGGTTCCTAGCTTGGCAGGACCTTTTAGAGGCTAAAGAGGGACTACAGAATGCCTTGTCGTCCATGACTGGAACACTCCTCTGCCCTGTTACTGGTCCGATGTGAAAGTGCTGCTTCTCCTTTTCTTACAATGCTTAAAGAGGCTCTGTCACCACATTATAAGTGCCCTATTGTAATGATGGGGGTAGGGAAACAGACAAGTGAGCCCTAATCTACCCACCACTCAGTCCCTGCCTACTTGCAACAACCCGCCCTAGGCGATGGGGTACAACTGGGCGACGGTCCCTACACTCAATAAGTGAACGACAGACAAACAGACAAGGGAACACAGAACCTAAGGGAAACGGGGCAGTTGCCCACGGCAACACCATGAGCAACAAGGTGCAGACTGATTACCTATGGGCGTTGATAAAGAAGCTGTGCCTGGCAGATCCTTTACACTACAGTTTCCATTTGCCTTTCCGTTGATGAGTTCCTCTGATGGAAAGCTTAGACAGAACCCATCAATGGATAGGAAATGCTGTTGTGAACACACTCTTAGGTTACAAAACCAAATAAATACTATTAGTGAGCTATTCCTTCCCCACTACATGGGCGTAGCTATGGGGGTAGGGCAGGCGGGGCATGTGCCCTGGACACAACGAAGAGGGAATGAGGGGGGCGCCAGGTCCGCACCGTCCATGACGGTGGCCTGCTGCCTTTCAGAGTGGGCGGCGGCGCCACTGAAACCAGCTGACGCCACGCCAACTCCCCTCTGTCTGCCTCAATACATACATAAGCAACGTCAAATATACAAAACGGGTAAACCATCGAGAAGGGAGGCTCCAGAACAATGGCACGTCAGGGGAGGAGCGGCTAGACCATGTGGGGGGACGTAGTGTCTGGCGTCAAGGGGGCAGAGTTTGGGCAGAAGTGCCAAACGAGTGAAGAAGGAGGAAATGTTGCTGAGGGCTCGTGCTTTTTGAAGATGGAGGAGCTGATGAACAGCGTGAGGGACTTAGCCACGGAGAGGGGAATGGCTTGGTTGGCAGAGCAGGTGTCCGGGATGCAGGCAGTGGCGGATGGAGGTGCACGGCTGGTGCGCAATGCTAGGCCGCCGTTCCGGCTGAGCCCCTGTCCGGTGTGGCCTGGTCGGAGACGGAGGAGTCCAAGCCTCGCTCATCGAGCGAGCGGGCGGTAGAGGGGTGCGCCCACCTGTGACAGGAGGAAGACGCAGAGCTGCCGGAAGGTGTTGGCAGGAGAGAGGATGGACCCAGGATTAGCATCTGGCAGGTGCCGAGGACGGCGGGAGCCGTTGCGCCGCTCGCCGGTGGGAAGTGGTTTTAGGCGGTCAATGACCCAGACTCGGAGTGGGGATCGGAGGGCACACCTGGAAGGAAGACGTGGGACTGGATTCCAGTATACTTCTGTGTCGGAACGCCGCCGCGAGCCTGAGGTATACGGTGGTCGGTTGGATGGCGGGAGAGGTGCCGCTAGGTCGACTCGGGAGGTCTTGTAATCGGTGCGAAGTCCAGGATGATCCTCCTGGGGGGTAGGGGCAACTGGAGTCTTGCCCACGTATCGGGGTGCAGTAGATCAGGCTGAGGGGGTGCACCCCATTTTACAGAGGAACATTGCCGCAGCAGGGTCGTCTTCAAGATCGGAAGGTGAATCGGGTTTTTCTGCGGGTGATTTGTTGCGGGTATTGGTACATGCTAAGGACTTGTTGTCTGCAAAGGCGGGCCAGGAAGTGGAGCAGGCTGCGGTTGGGGTAGCGGGGGCTTGGAGGGAAGTTCGGGGGTCAGGGTGTTCTTCCCCAATGGGCAGTACGGCTGGAGAGGACGATGCATCGGGTTCGGCAGTAGGCGGCTCCCAGGTGGGGATTTTGGATCCTCCTGTGGCGAGTTTGGGACCCGTGACCGATCTGGCCCACAGGGGTTGTTATTTTGCCTTTTCAGGCCCGCTGGGCGCGCATTTGAAGGATGAGGCCCGTCAGAAGATTGAAAATGGAGAATATGTGGAGCTGTTTTTACTGTTGCCGCTTGAAGATTTCCCTGAGACGAAGGAAATGGATACGGGCGAAAAGATGAAGAAACGGGAAGAAGAAGAACGCAAACGTAGGTATAGGAAGATTCCGAAGACATTTGGGAATTGGTTGAGAGCCTTTTGTATTTATGTGAGCGTTTGGGGGGCTAAATTCCTGGAACGTTGAGCATCTTTGTTTTGTTACATTGAAGGGATTTGGGATGCTTGTAACACCTATGGTGGTTTGGCATGGTGGCGTAACGACGAACAGTTTCATCAGCTTCTGGCGGCGTGCGCTGCCATGAGGTGGGATCAATTAGATCTGCCATTATGGATGAGGATGATGATGTCTCAGCAACCTGTACCCTTTCATGGAGTTGCCGGGGGGCAAGGATCTGCCCAACCGGCCCTTAATAAGAAAGGAGTGTGTTGGCCCTTTAATCAGGGACAATGCAAAGCGGGTTTGTCATGTAAGTTTAGGCATGAGTACTCGGGGTGTGGGGGTTCACACCCCTACTCCCGCTGTTTCAAGCGGCATGGAAAGCGCCCGGCGGATGCGGCTGGAAAAGGGTAAGACCCCAGTGAGGCAAGGCGCGATGCTGCCGTGGCTCTCGTGCTACGGCAATAGGGCGCATGCGAGTTTATTGAGAGACGGTTTTGGGAACAGTTTTCCCATTCCGGTTTCCTTGGGTAGGGGTGGTTCTGGTGTGCCGGCAAATTTGAAATCAGCAATTCAGTTTCTGGAGGTGGTTCGGGTTAAACTTGGGGCAGAAGTGGAACAGGGCCGGATGGCACGCACCTTTTTATCCCCACCCCTTTCGGATTTTCATGTTTCGCCATTAGGGGTCGTTCCAAAGAAGGAGCCAGGGAAATTTCGGATGATACATCATCTGTCCTTTCCGAAAGGACTATCAGTGAATGACAGTATAGACAAGGAACTATGTTCTGTGTCGTATACTTCGTTTAATGGGGCGGTGGACCTTGTGTGAGAGGCGGGTCCAGGGGCCCTATTGGCAAAAGCGGATGAGGAGGCAGCCTTCCGGCTGCTCCCTATTCACTCGGATAGTCATCATCTCCTTGGCTACTTTTTTTGAAGGTAGTTATTTTGTTGACCTTTTTTTACCCATGGGTTTGTCTCTGTCGTGCTCTTATTTTGAGGCATTTAGCTATTTTGTGGAGTGGGAGGTTAGGGAGTCGTCTGGCTTTGGTAGTATCATACACTACCTGGATGACTTCCTGTGCGTGGGGCCGGCTGGGTCTCTGGTTTGCCGTCACATACAGGACACTTTGTTGAATGTGGCAAGGGAGTTTGGTATTCCGATGGCAACGGACAATACAGTGGGCCCCATGCCCTGCTTTACATTCTTAGGTTTGGAGATCGATTCGAAAAAAGGGATCTGCCGTTTACCAGCAGAGAAGTTGGAAGACCTGAGGGCAGCGATCAGCCGTCTAGGGAGTTTGAAGAAATTTAGACTTCAGGAATTGCAATCAGTAGTAGGGAAGTTACATTTTGCGTGCAGGGTTATTCCTATGGGGAGGATCTTTAGCAGACGCTTGAGCAGGGCAACGGCAGGCATTTCCGAAGCACACCATTTCATCAGGGTGACAAAGGAACATCGGGAGGATCTGGAGGTATGGTGCTCATTCTTGGTGTTCTGAGTGTTTCAGTTTTTCAGGCAGGTTCGGTTGATTCTGTGGAGTTGGGTTTTCAGACCGATTTGGCTGCTAGTGTGGGGTTTGGAGAATTACTTGGCAGGAGATGGTGTGCTGCCAGGTGGCCAGCTTCATGGGATGGCTCTTCGTTATTGAGGAATTTGATCTTTTTGGAGTTGTTCCCCATAGTGGTGGCAGTCCACATTTGGGGGGAGGAGTTTTGCAACCGGCCTGTGGTTTTTCTGTCAGATAATATGGGAGTAGTGCATGCAGTTAACAAGTTGTCGGCCGGGTCGGATCCAGTTGTTCGGCTTCTGAGTGTGTTGGTGTTGCAATGTCTTTGCTTGTATCTGCTTTTTCAGACAGCACATGTGCCCAGGGTATCAAATGTTGCTGCTGACGCTCTCTCCCGTTTTCAGTGGGAGCGGTTTCGAACGGAGGCTCCGGAAGCCATGGAGACAGGGGATGCCTGCCCAGCACATCTGTGGAACATTGTCAAGCCGTGATGTGTGAATTGGTCTGGAGGTCATTGGCACCGGCTAATCTGAGGTGCTATGAAAAGACTTGGCGGGAGTTTGAAGCAATGTCTTCTGGAGGGAGGCCTGCATCATGCTGGCCTGAGTCGTTGGTCAGACGGCTTGAGGCCTATGTGGTCAAATTGGTGGACAGGGGGTGTCGACATCAGCCGTGGGAAAGAGGCTGGCTGCTTTGGCCTTTTATTTCAAGTTGTCGGGAGGCCAGATGTGTCCAAGGACTTTAGAATACGGCAGGCCCTGAAAGTGTTGAACCGCCAAAGAAAATCAGTGGATTCAAGACGGCCGATTTCAGTGGTGCTGCTTGTGAGATTGTTAAGGGTGTTGGGCGAGGTCTGTTCGTCCAGTTACGAACCGTTGATGTTTTCGTTGGTTTTTTCGAGGGCCTTCTTTGGGGCTTTTCGGGTGGGGTAACTGGTGAGCATGAACAAGATGTGTTGCTTGAGGATGTGCATTGGGATTCTGTCTTGGTGAACATTTGGCTCAATTTTTCCAAGACGGAGCAGGAGGGGAACGGGGTGTCAGTTTCGTTGTCGGCCATCGTGGATAAACGGATCTGTCCGGTTTCTCTGTTTCTGTCGTTTCGTCAGATCAGGATTCCTGTCAGTTTGGGCCCTGTTTTTGTGCATTATGATGGGTCCTTTCTGTCCAGCTTTCAATTCTTGACGGTTCTTCGGAAGTGTATTAGTCGTTTGGGAGGTGCGGTGAGGGAGTTCAGCACCCATTCATTTAGAGTGGGTGTCGCCACTGAAGCATCTCGTTTTGGTCTGAGTGTGGACTGAGTGAAGGGCATTGGTTGTTGGAAATCGGGTGCCTTTAAGAGGTATGTATGCCCAGGGCGAGTGTGGGTGCCTGAGGTGTGACTGGGTTTGATGGTGGGTGACTGGGAGTTTTTTATTTTCCGCTGTAGGGCTGATGTTTTGTTGGTTGATGCATCTCTCCGCAGCCTTATATCCTGTGGGGGCATGGATCGTTGAACACCCATACATTTATTGGGCACATAGGAGAGCTGAAATGAGGAAGAATGGCGAACGGCTCGGTTTTTTTCGAAGGACCAATTGGAGCTGCGGTGGTTCGGGTACAGAGGTATTCGGTGGGACACTCTGGTGTCGGAAATGGTCCGCCTGTCCCGGTTGGTTGGAGTACCGAAGATATTGGTGCTGCACGTGTGAGGTAATGACCTCGGAAAACTGTCTCAGCGGGACTTATTGAAGGCGATGAAGAGGGATGTCGTTCGCTTACTGGGTCTCTTGCCAGGTGTACGACTGGTCTGGTTGGAGATGGTGCCGAGGTTGGTGTGGCTACACGCCAGGGACCCATTAGCGTTGGATAGGTCCTGGGGCAAAGTCAACAAGGAGATGGCAGCCTTTATTAGTCTCCTCGGGGGTGTGGTAGTGCGTCACCGCCGATTGGAAGGCGTGGCGACCGGTTTCTTCCATCCAGATGGGGTTCATCTGACGGAAATTGGATTGGATGTCTTCAATGTGGGGCTGCAAGACAGCCTGAAATGAGGTGTCATACGACTGGCTCTTGGCGGGAATAGTCAGCCTGGGGGGTGTTTTTAGGCTGGAAATGGGGGGAGTCTGGGCGCATGCTCACTCAGTTGGAAACAGGGTGGGTTCATGATGATGAACACCTTCCGGTATGTTATTAATTTACAGGTTTATTTATGTTAACAAGTTTTATACGGTTGATCTGGCTGGATAAAGTTTTTTGTACGCAGGTACAATTGGTTTGCAATTTAATAAATAGCCTTGGCCGAAATTTATACCACATTCAGGTGTCTGTGTATTATTTGATAAAAGTTGGTATTAGAGGTTATGTAGAGAGCAAGGTAGCCCATACATTGGTCAGAAGACTAAAATCCTCAATAAACCATCTGAGCTCTTTGAAGTGCATAGGTAAGCAGATGTAAATATGCTCAATCGTGTGGTGCCTCGTAAGGGGTAAAACATGCTGAAGGTAGCGACAGTTGATGTGATTTGTACAGATTTGCACTGTGCCATTGTTGCCACTATTTCCCCAAGATAAACATGAGTAAAATGAGCTAAAGATGTTGCAACCTTTACTTTCATCTGATAATAACAATAGTAATATCCGTGATTCAGCATTATCTTTTTAGTTGCTATAATACTTTAAATGATCACATACAGAAATAATATGCTGGTATTTTTAGCATTTGATGAAGTTACTGTATGTTCCCTGTTCTCTGCCCTGCTGTCCATTGCCGTGTGATGCAGTAATATGCCATTATTTTGAAATGGAGTCTGCACCTCCAGGGATGTTGGCTTTAAGCTTAGCTGTAAATAGTGATTTAAGCTTCTGTCATCCAACAATCCAGAAAAGGGTAGAATTGGTCACAACAAAAGCATATTTATATTTATTTCCTTTTTACAGGATTCGTGCGCAGTGACTCTGCTTAGTCATTGTAATGTGAAGATATTATGTACCAAGTCAATAAATTACATTTTTATGCCATATGACACCTGGACCTTTTACCCACCCCCTCCTCCCATGTCTGGCACTCTTAGAAGGGGAGGGTAAATATTACGTGAGATTGTAATATTTGGTTTAGTGTTGAAAACTGGGGAAAGCTGTAGGAAATGTTGTGTTCTCCATATAAGTCAATTCATGAATGGATGAGTGAATGAACAAAAGAATACATGTATTAATAAATGAACGAGTGAATGACTAAATTAATAAAAAAATAAATGCTAGTGCTAATAATCAGCTCTAGAGAAATCGAAGACAAAAAAGATGTATTTTCTGGTTGCAATCAGCACCTTAATTTTTAATACACAAAATCCATTGTGGCTTATGTCTTATCACAATCCCATTCTCAAAAACGGCGGATATTAGGGACAGCAGATATAGCTACATGGCCAGACATTAAAGGGTCTCTATGAGATTATAAAAAAGGGTCTGTTTTTTTTTCCAATAATAGCGCCACTTTTGGCCTTGGGCAGTGTTTAGTATTGCACAAAGATACCAGACAATGCTCGTGACAAAAGTGGTGCTATTTCTTTAAAAAAACCTTTTCTTTTTTCTAAAGTATTTTCTATGTGTAATTAAAATGTATTGTCCCCATCAGTAAATAAAACCTTTATGTAACCCAATAGTTATGAAATACAATTAGCTTAAATTTTATGATGGATTTAAAGGCTGTGTAAACCTTTGAGCACTCTTGTTTTTATAATTTTTTTTAACTTTTTGAGATACAGCTTCTATGTATGCTGGATACTGCTGTATCTGGCGCTCAAACCTGAATCCGTCAGGTCATCGGGACTGACAGCTTCAGTGACAGCGGGTCCCGCGTTTCTGACACACAGGATCCACTTGTTATCAAACACATCTAATTTATGAATTAGATGTGGTCGATAGCAGCTTGATCTTCCGAGTCTTTCCCCCTGTCACCGAAGCTGTCAGTCCCAATGACCTGACGGATTTGGGTTGGAGCGCAAGATACAGCTTCTATGTATCCAGGATACATAGAATCTGTATCTCAAAAAGCAGAATTTTCTTTTTAGAAAAATCAATAAAAAAGTTATCTAAAATACTCTAATATGTTGTTCTATTTTTTATTTTAAAAAAATGTGCTCAAAGGTTTACATAGCCTTTAAGAAAAAAAAAATATCCTCTAGTGAAGCTATACTCATATTTAAAGGCTCATCCAAGAGCATGGGTGTCTGGCCATGCATGCGTGGCTGCTATCCATTTTAGTTTATGGGACATATGCAAACAGTTGTGCTCACTTGGCTAACTATATCTCCCATAGCCATGCATGCAATGTCATGTAACAGTCTGAGATACTGTCTGTGATCTCTGTCTGGCACATGATTAATGAGCAATTTTTGTTATGACATAGAACTCAGCACATTCTTATAAGAAGAAAATGTAATAAAGATTTCCAGACAAAAACAGTAATGTTATGATCCTGCCCGGACTCTCATCAAAGACTGGCTGGTTGCTATTTGAAGATCGTGGTCGCAGTGAAAAAGTCATGTAAAATACAGATTAGGTACCTATTATAAACATCCCCCTATCAAACAGAGTGGCAAGAATCTTAAGATGAGTAAACTTTATTGGCACTATTTAGACAGTCCAACCTTCAGCAGACACTTCAGCCGGGTTCACACGTAGCATAAACACTTCGGATTTTCCGCAACGGATTTAATTGCGGAAAATCTGCAGCGTATTACAATAGCAGCAAAGTCAATAACATTTGAACAAATATTATCTACACACTGCAAAAAAACATCTGAAAAAACGTTCATAAATTGGCCTCCGGTGCGGTTTTTTAATCCAAAGCATGTCAATTTATGCTGCGAAACCGCTGATTTTCTGTCGTGGGTTTTCCCCATTGAATTCAATGGGGAGATAAAACCCGCAACAAATAGAAGGTGTTGCGATTTTTGCGGCGAGAAAGCAGCTTACCCAGAACTCTCTGCTCCTGCATTCAGCTTAGCCTCCAGGGATGATGTTTCATCCCATGTGACTGTTGTAGCCAATCACAGGCTGCAGCGGTCACAGGGGATGAAACGTCATCACAGGAGGCTGGACTACAAGACATCGGAGGGACGCGTCACCATGGCTACGAGTAAGTATGAACCTTTTTTTTTTTTAAATGCTGTTTTCCGCAGCAAATATTTCGCCCGAAAAACTGCACCACAATTTGGTTCAGTTTTTCAGGCGGAATTTCATGTAGCGTCCAGGGTGGATATGCTGTGTACGTTTACGCAATGTAAATATCTCAAATAATCTATTTGCTTTGTATCACAACTTTTTGTATTATGAAAATAATGCTTCTCCTTTGGTAATTAAAAGATGTTATGTTTCATGTATACTGATGCTTAAACTTTGTGTATGTGTTGTCCTCAGTGACAAATTATTTTTTGTCATACAAACACATAGTGGTGCCGTCTCACATACCTCTTCATTATTAGAGGATTATTTTAAAGTTTTTCTTGCAACAGAGCATGAAGCTTGGAAGTTATATGGTAGCTCGTCTACATAAAATTAACGTGCTTAATTTCAGAGCCGGTCTGCATGCATATTAATGTGGAATTGGCTTGATCCATTCGAGAACGTCTAGGGCAGGGGTCTCAAACTCGGCCGGGTAAGTGGGCCGCATATATAAAAAATGGGAAGTTGACGGGCCGCATTACTTTCAAATTTGATACAATACAAAATTATTGTTAATCAATTAGTTATTTGAACTACTATAACACTATATTACTATAATAATACCGCTAGGTTTAAAATGTGAGATATTTCTCCATGTGCTTATTTCAACAATCCAGCTTTCCAGTTTAAGTGTCGCTAAATGCAGATGCTGCCGCAGAGTCCTCCATAGATGCTGCCGCAGAGTCCTCCGCAGATGCTGCCGCAGAGTCCTCCGCAGATGCTGCCGCAGAGTCATCCGTTGATGCTGCCGCAGTGCCCTCCGCAGATGCTACCACAGTGTCGTCAGGGGCTTGCCTAGAGCTGGCGTCCCTGAGCAGAGCCGTTTCTGGCACTCTGCCTGGGATTCCAGCTCTGCTCCTGACATCACTGTCCATATATAGACAGAGATGTCAGGGGCAACCCCAGAGCTGGAGTCCCGGGCAGAGCGCTAGTAGGCTCTTCCTGGGACTCCAGCTGGGCTCCTGACATCACTGGGACTCCTGTCTGGGGAAGCCCCTGACATCATTGTCGATGTATGGACAGCGATGTCAGAGGCTTCCCCAGAGTCCCGGAGCAGAGCCGATAATAGCGCTCTGCTCGGGACTCCGCTCTGGGGAAGACCCTGACACACTGTCCACATATGGACAGCGATGTCAGGGAATTCCACAGAGTCTCGGAGCAGAGCCGACACCAGTGCTCTGCTCGGGACTCCGGCTCTGGGGAAGCCCCAGACATCGCTGTTAATATGTGGACAGCGATGTCAGGGAATTCCACAGACTCCCGGAGCAGAGCCGATACCAGCGCTCTGCTCGGGACTCCGACTCTGGGGAAGCCCCAGACATCGCTGTTCATATGTGGACAGCGATGTCAGGGAATTCCAGAGTCTCGGAGCAGAGCCGATACTAGCGGCTCCGTGTCCCGCGGGCCGCAGATGACAGCCCCAGGGGCCTCATGCGGCCCGCGGGCCGCGTGCTTTAGACCCCTGGTCTAGGGTTTGTTTTTTGTGTTAACATACATGTTCTAGATCAATGAAAAATTTGGGATAGACTATTGGCCATGTCTTGTACTTACCCCAAGAGAAATGGACTATTCACAATTATGTGTTTTTCTTATTTTAGATTGTCTTAATTAGGTTGTCTTATTTCTTGCTAAATGTGACTTGAATACCAGAACAAAGTTCATTATGTAAATACTGTATCAGAACCAATTCATAAATAAGGTACCAGCACTAAGCACAGTAAATACATACGGTAGAAGAACCAAGCTAAATTCATAAATATGGTACCAGCACTAAGCACAGTAAATACATACGGTAGAAGAACCAAGCTCAATTCATAAATACAGTACCAGCACTAAGCAAAGTAAATACATATGGTAGAAGAACCAAGCTCAATTCATAAATACGGTACCAGCACTAAGCACAGTAAATACATATGGTAGAAGAACCAAGCTCAATTCATAAATAAAGTACTAGAACTAAGCACAGTAACTACATACGGTAGAAGAACCAAGCTCAATTCATAAATAAGGTACCAGCACTAAGCACATTAAATACATACGGTAGAAGAACCAAGCTCAATTCATAAATAAGTTACCAGCACTAAGCACAGTAAATACATATGGTAGAAGAACCAAGCTCAATTCATAAATAAAGTACCAGAACTAACCACTGTAAATACATACGGTATCAAAATCAAACCCAGCACATAAATGCGGTACCAGAAATAAGCTCAGTACATAAATACAGTACCGGAATTAGTATTCCTAATGGGGGTTGCAGTGAGGAGACATAGGGGCTCTGAATCCCGTACTAGTGGTCAGTGGGGGTCCACACAAACCTCACAAACAGACACTACACAGACTCTACAAATACACTACACATGCACTAGACACACTATACAGACATCACACAGACACTACACTTACAGTTCTCCTCTGCTGTAGATGGTGGGTTCATGACCTTTGGTCATGTGACTATGATGTCACAAAAGGTACTGCACCCTTTCTAGATGCGGTGTTGCTGTGATTTGTGCAAAATCACTGAGAAAATGCAGCGGCGTTGCTGCAATTTACGTAGGACTGTGCCAAAAACAAAGCAGTTCTGTCTAAATCATGACAAAATCGCAGCATTTTTGCCGCAAGTTTGCAGAAATCGTGGCAAAACCTAATTATTTCAAAATATAGTGTCTGGGCCTAATTTTGGGGAGGCCTGTAGCTGTAGCTCCATCAGCCCCATTGTTAATCCGTCCCTGAGCTCGTCACTGGTCGCAGCAACCTGTTATTGGCTAGAGCAGGTAGATGCCAGTGCAGCATGTTACAGCTTCAACCTATCTAAACCAGACCACCGAAACTTCAAAGGATTACAATATGAGTATACAGTAGGTTTAAAAAGATAGGTACACTCTTAAACTTTAGCACTTCAAATACTATCATTCATAGTTAGGGCCGTATTTAGAGTTGATGCTGCCCTAGGCTCTCTTAGTGCCCCATATAACTCCCAAAGATACGGAAAAAGCATAGCCCACTGACATTGCGGCTCTAGCGCTGGTCCCAGGAAAGGTAAGTATAATAATTTGTTTGCTTTAAACAAATTTTTTTTGTGTTTGTGTTTTTTTACAGGTTCGGTTGTTGGACTACTTCGTATTCGAGGACTACTTCGATGACAGCATTTATTTTATTCTCAATAAAATGGTTAACACAGGTTGTCTTTTTTTCATTTTATTATTACTGCCTTAGTAATGGCCGTTGTCTGACAAGTCCAAAAACATGGCATTTCCCATCCTGGTGATGTTAGCCTGCTGTGGCTGGTTATGAAAAATGGGGGGTCCCCCACATTTTTTATTAGCAGCCAGATACAACATTCCACAGCAGGCTAACATTACTAGGGTGGGAAGCATGGTGGCTCAGCAGTTAGCACTGTTGCCTCCCACAGCTGGGGTCCTGGGGTCAAATCCAACCACAGACAGCATGTGCATGGAGTTTGCATGGGTTTCCTCCCACAACTGAAACATACCAATAGGGAATTTAGATTGTGAGCCTTTTCACCGGCTAACACTAATCCCCACCTTAGAAGTGGACACTGTCAATCAGGCAGTAGCAAAGAACTTATAAAAGACACATAGAAAAGGTATTTTATTGAAATAAAAAAAACACACAACCCTCTGTGTGTGCAATTTACCAGCCCACACGCCTTGAATTCCATCCAGTTCCAAATTAGCTTTTAAAAATAATGTTATGAGTACGAGCAGCTCGGAGGAGCTAAAACACACAGACACGTTACTGTATGAAAATCCTTCTACTTTATTCTTATCAGCACGTATATTTATACTCCGACAATAACAAGTTTTCAACAACAAATGAGTCAGAAAGTTTAGATAAAGTTCCAGAACTTAATTGGCTCTTAGGGGGGCCGTTCCCTTATCTTCCCAATTATTGCTGCGTAGTGCTTTGCACACGCACTATAATTCTCCATTTTAATTCTTATTTTTGCTGCGTAGTACTTTGCACACGACACTATGATTCTCCATTTTAATTCTTATTATTGCTGCGTAGTGCTTTGCACACGGCCTACTGCCTTAAAGTCCTAGAGCATCTACCTTCTAATATAACTAACTTGTACAAGCATATAAAGATATGAGTATATAAGGTATACAGTAAGTCTAAAACACTTTGGAAAATATTTTTGCTTTCACATTTCCCACCTTTTGTGATTTTATAGGTCTGGTAATCTTTACCTGCCTCTAATTTCACAACAACCTGTCACTTCTTTCTAGAGGCCTCGCTGTGAAAGCTCTCCGTATCTTATAAAACGCATAACAGTTAAAACAAGTCATAATAACAAAAACAATCATAATACATATTAGTGGTTGGAATAAGTAGCTTAGTACTGAACTGGCAGTCGGCGAAAACCCTGTAAATATGTCATACCAGTGATAAGCCGTGTCATCCTTAATCTGGGATCCTAAATATCGCAGCGTTTTCCCACTTATAACAGCATTCATTTTTACTGTTTGTAGTGTAACATTATGTCTCCTAACCATCTCTCTTACCTCTTCTGCGTCTCTTAGAACTTTATTCAACTCATCTAAAGGAAGACTAATATTAGGTGTTGGCAATGGGTCCGGTACCCATACTGTGCTTACAATCTCATCCAAATCCGGGAGAAATACAATAGTCTGGTTTTTCCATTCTATATGGCTAACATTAAATATACATCCGGAAAAGGGTACTTGTAGTGAAAAAGGTTTTAGTGTTTTGGGGTCATCCGTAACCATACATACACTCTGTGGTTTTATCTCTATATACATTGAAAAATTTTCTGCTGGTATTACTGAGAAAGGGCATATATTGTCCTCATATTCCATCAGGCAAGGTTCGTAACTCTCTGATTGTTTGTTACATACATATCCTTTTTTGGTTAAAATACACAAACCTATATCAATAGTTTTGTTTCTGTCAGTTATATGTGGATGTCTAAATTCGGGCCACCAGTATTGGCTATTCTGAGTAAATTCATCAGTCATGACAATAGGTAACACTACATATTTACATACCATCCCAATATTAGTCACCTTATATATTATCAATTTTCCTGAACACCATTCATCTGTACATTCTACTGAGTCTGGGTCAGACCAGCCCCATGTATCATTAGAATTCGCTTGTACTTGTGCCCTTCCCCAGACATGAGGGTGTGTACTCATCAAATCTTGTTGGAATTTATCTTTTTGTCTCATTTCCCATAAAGTCTTAGTGGTGCATATAGTCCAATCTATAAAAGCAGACATATCTTTGTAAGCTCGATATTGGGTGAGTACAGATTCATTAAAAACATTAAGGAAATTTTGCTCCACTTTTAACTGTAATTGTTGTGTCTCAAAACTTGTGGGTAACCACTGGGCACCCAAAGCTATGGCTTCTTCTATGTTGCTTCCGACTGAGGCCAATTTATTGGCCATTACTTCTAGCTGTACACCGTTTAGGATTCCCATCCCTGTTCCTGCTCCTCCTAAAAGGGTATCATACCATTCCCTTTTTACTCTACATGCCTTATCCTTAGGAAATGTGATGTTCCAATGCACTATCTTTCTTTGCTCCCTATAGGCCATAGGCACACAAGTCTGGGGAATCCTATTTATCGAGGTGTTTACATGTTCCGGACGCCTACCTCCTACTAGAGTTTGTATAATTGTTACGAACCAGGTTCTTCCGATGATTCGGGTAGAGTACACACAAATCACCATTTTTACAGTACTATTCATTAGTATAGGGCTATCTATTTTGGACAATGAAGAATTAGTCAGCATTCCTGACCGATTACTATGATCTCTCAAATCTTGCAAACGCATTAATCTGCTCATGTCGCAGCAAGACATTTTCACCCGGGCTTCATAAGTCACATTTGTTACAGTATCCTCATCAGGGAATTTCATATATATTACTCCCCGCTGGGATCCACCTCCCGTATACCAGTCTACAAGTTCGTTGGTCTTGGTAAGGTTAAATAATCCGCTACAAATTTGTCTAGAAGGACAACTAAATCCATCTTGAATCCGAATGTTGTTGGATATTACCCATCCCCACTGCAATGTCCCTTGCATTCTGGTTATCGCATGTGCGGGATCTCTGGATTCGGACCTGTGAAGAATAAGTCCCACCACCCCCAAAATCAGCAAAATCTTCATCTTGATTCTTTAGATGACCTTTCTCTTTCGTCTTCTGGCGTGTAGAGAACCTTCTTACAATGGCTGGCGTGGATCCAACTGGCTTTTCCTTCAAGTTTCACTGAAGTACTTGTGGTCAGGAGCACCTGAAACGGACCGTCAAATCTGGGATCAAGACTTTTCCGAACGTGTCTCTTGACCACTACCCAATCTCATGGTACGAGGGAATGTGCACCACCTAGAGAATTTGGGTCTGGAATAGAAGAAAATACTTGACCATGCACTTTAGCCAGTTGTTTATGCAAGGCACATACATAATCTGTGAGTCTACCGTACTGCATCTGGAGCACCTGTGGAAAGTACAATCCTAACCTAGGACCTCCCCCAAATAGAATTTCATAGGGACTCAGACCTATCTTTTTATTGGGCGTATATCTTACTGAAAATAAAGCCAGGGGAAGACACTCTGTCCATGGTTTACCTGTTTCCACCATAGCCTTCTGTATTTTCAGTTTTAGAGTCCCATTCATCCTTTCAACCTTACCGCTACTTTGTGGATGGTATGGGGTGTGGAATGCCTGTTCTATCCCTAAAGTTGACATAATATGTTGCATAATTTCTCCTGTAAAGTGAGTACCTCTATCACTTTCAATAGTCTCTGGTACACCATACCTGCAAATCACTTCTGCCATCAACTTCTTGGCGGTGGAAGTGGCATTGGCCTTTGACACTGGAAACGCTTCGGGCCATCCTGAAAACATATCAACACATACCAAAACATACTCATAGGTTCCCACCTTTGGCAATTGGATATAGTCAATCTGTAGTCTCTGAAAAGGATACAAGGGTCTTGGCATATGTCTCATAGGGACCTTTACCACCTTACCAATATTGTTCTGGGCACAGATCATACACCCCTGCGTATACTGGGCTGCTAATGTCCCAAACCCTGGAGCAAACCAGTACCGACTAACCAGGTTGCACATAGTTGTTTTTGACTGGTGGGTAATCCCATGGGCTACTTGAGCCATCATGGGGTATAGTGTCCTGGGCAGGCATACCCGTCCCTCTAAATACCACAAACCATCAGTCTTTGCTTCAGCCCCTTTACCTGTCCATTTGATCTTTTCTTCATCTGTGGCTTGTCTCTGTAGTGTCAGCAAAATATCCGAGCTGACTGAAGTGTGTATATCCTCTAGGTTGGTGATTACGAAAGTGTTGGCCAGAATAGGCCTTGTCCTTGCTACCTCTTTAGCGGTTTTGTCTGCAAAGTCATTTCCTTTAGCCTCTTCACTGCTGTTTCTTGTGTGAGCCCTGATCTTCACCACTGCCACCTCTTTTGGCAACAATAAACTTTCCATCAAATATTTGACTAGATCTGCATTTTTAATAGGTGTACCCGCTGATGTGAGGAACGCCCTTACTCTCCAAATAGGACCATAGTCATGTGCTATGCCAAAAGCATATCTGGAATCTGTGTATATGTTAGCTGTCTTTCCCTCAGCTTGTCTACATGCTTCGGCTAAAGCTTTCAGCTCCGCTTCTTGTGCTGACATGTGCGGTGGGAGTGCTTCTGCTTTACATACTTCATATGGGGTGACCACCGCATACCCTGTATAAAATTTACCATCTATACCATACCTGGAACCATCCACAAAGAGAACTAACTCTGGATTCTGTAATGGTGAATCCTTAATATGTTCAAACCCCATTGTCTCTTGTTGCATGAGCTGCAAGCAGTCATGATCATCCTGTGAAGGAAGAAAATCTGACCAAATACCTGATTCTTCTCCCCCTTGCTCCAGAGGCAGTAAAGTAGCTGTGTTCAGAGTAGTACAACGTTGAATAGTGACATTATCAGGTAACTGTAAGGCACATTGAATTTTCGTATGCCGAGCAACAGAGAGATGTTTTGGCTGTACTTGAGATAAAAGAGCAGACATATCATGAGGAGCATAAACAGTTACAGGAAAATCAAGGACAATCTGTTGAGCTTTGTCTAATACTTCTGTAGCAGCAATTAACTCTCTAACACAAGATGGGGACCCTCTAGCAACTGGGTCCAGCCGTACAGAATAATATGCAACAGGCCTTTGTTTTTGGCCATGGTCCTGTGTGAGAACCGCTGTAGCGTGTCCATTTAATTCCGTGGTATACAGTCGGAAACATTTGTTGTAATCAGGAATTCCCAGTGCTGGGGCTGTCTGAATACTCAATCTAAGACTATAAAAATTTTCCTCTGCTTCTGGTGACACCTGAAAGGGAGTTGCAGCAAGACAATCGTAAAGAGGTTGCATAAGAGCAGAAGCATTGCGAACCCAGGGGCGACAGTAAGAAATAAGTCCCAAAAATGTGCGCATAGCAGACTGAGTTTTTGGCAGAGGCAGGGCCGCCATCAGGGGGGTACTGGGGGTACTGCAGTGAGGGGCCCGGGCATAAATTTAAAAAAAAGGGGCCCACACTCTGCCGCTGGAACTAATATACTCACGGCAGTGTGGCTCTTACGACTTCATTTTGGTGAAAGGATCAGGTCCCATCACGAAGCAGGGGCCCGTTCATTACATCAGAATAAAACCGTAAGGGCCCGCTGGAGAGTGAGATGTGCCCGCCCCTCCTCCTCCACAACAGCGTGACAGCGTGTGTGGGGAGGAGACAAGGGGTGGAGACATCACAGCAGCGGGAGTTATGAGCTCAGCCTCGGAGGATACGTCTAGCAGCAGCTGCAGTCGTCGTCTTCTTCTTCAGACACAGTGAGTACTAACTTATGTCTGTGTCCGGCTGCTGCTGCCCGGAGCCTCCTGAAAAGATCTCCTCCTGCCCCCATAGAAAGTAAATATCTTACCCACGTCTGTATTATGTTAACACCGCAGCATAGGATTGTATCAGCCCTACGGCTCTTATCTCCCGTCCTGTGTAACATGTGGCAATAAACCTGTCTTCTCCCTCTGTTTACACAGGACAGGAGAAAAGAGCCGGTGTAGAGCTGAGTGATACAATCCTATGCTGCAGTGTGAACTAATACAGACGTGGGGAAGATTTTTGCTTTCTATGGGGATGGGGTAGAGTTAGATGATAATGGGGGCAGGGAGATGATAATGGGGGCAGGGAGATGATAATGGGGGCAGGAAGATGATAATGGGGCAGGGAGATGATAATGGGGGCAGGGAGATGATAATGGGGGCAGGGAGATGATAATTGGGGCAGGGAGATGATAATGGGGGCAGGGAGATGATAATGGGGGCAGGGAGATGATAATGGGGGCAGGGAGATAATAATGGGGGCTGGGAGATGATAATGGGGCAGGGAGATGATAATGGGGGCAGGGAGATGATAATGGGGCAGGGAGATGATAATGGGGGCAAGGAGATGATAATGGGGGCAGGAAGATGATAATGGGGGCAGGGAGATGATAATGGGGGCAGGGAGATGATAATGGGGGCAGGGAGATGATAATGGGGGCAGGGAGATGATAATGGGGCAGGGAGATGATAATGGGACAGGGAGATGTTAATGGGGGCAGGGAGATGATAATGGGGGCAGGGAGATGATAATGGGGGCAGGGAGATGATAATGGGGGCAGGGAGATGATAATGGGGGCAGGGAAATGTTAATGGGGCAGGGAAATGTTAATGGGGCAGGGAGATGATAATGGGGGCAGGGAGATGATAATGGGGCAGGGAGATGATAATGGGGCAGGGAGATGATAATGGGGGCAGGGAAATGTTAATAGGGCAGGGAAATGTTAATGGGGGCAGGGAGATGATAATGGGGGCAGGGAGATGATAATGGGGCAGGGAGATTGCATTGGGTAGGGAGGGAAATGATGCTAGAGTGGGAAGGAGATAATAATGGAGGGAGGATGGCACTTGAGTAGGGATGCACAATGCATCAAAACTTCGATACGGTTTCGATACCGTGCACCCCCAAACGGTTCGATACCGTTATTTCATGTATTTCAATACTAAGCTGTGCGGCCGCACAGCTCAATATTGTAATACATGTATGTATGAGAGAGGAGCTGCGGCTGTGTAATACAGTTACGGCCCCACTCCGGAGTCCTGACATGTGCGCGCCGCCAGGATTATGCGATGCGGACGGCGCTGCACTAATGAGCGGCGGCACTGAAAACAGAACATGGCGGGCGCACTACAAAACACCCACATGTTCTGTCTTCAGTGCCTGAACCGCCACTCACCTCGTGCTGACCGCGTGCGGGGCGGGGGAATGGTTGTATTACACAGCCGCAGTCCCACTCTATAAAGGCAGAGATGAAAGAAACCTCTCTTCTCCGCCGCTATTCCCCTGAATGCTGCGATCTAAGCTGACTGCAGCATTCAGGGGAAAATAAGAAGGGGGGATGCCCCTTGGATCGCGTCACAGGGACATACCATATATGGGCAGACAGCCCAAGGTCCAATGAAGGACCCCAGTGCTGTCCTACCATATTTCCTGTTAAGGCATACTCAGGTCTGTCCTAACAACTGCCTGTGTACTATCCGTATATAGATATATACCAGTACATTAAAGTTAAAAAAATAAAGTAAAAACATAAAGTAATGTTAAATAAAAAAAATATATACATACACCTTTTTTACAAAACACATTAAAATAAGTCTCAATACATAAAATATACACATTCAGTATTGGCGCGGCCGTAATAACCTGCACAACAATTTTTTTGCGTCATATATGATGTGTACGCTGTAAAAAATAAAATAAAAACTTCTTTCACTTAATAATGTGGGGCACGAGGTGTGATGAATTTAACCTCCATGTGCCTCACATTAATAGTAATTAACCCCATCATGTACCTTACACATTAACCCATTATAATTGAGGAACATGATGGGGTTAATTACCATTAATGAGAGGCACATGGAGGTTAAATTCATCATCGCACCTCGCGCCTCACATAAGAAATGGAAGAACTGTTTTGTTTTTTTATTACTGTTGGCAAAGTATCGCCTTGTTATCGAAATCGTAATACTACACAAAGCATCGGTACCGAAGTCCAGATTCTGGTATCGTGACATCCCTCCACTGGAGGAGGCATTATACAATGGGGGGGGGGGTAATAATTGGGTGAAAAGTGATGATATCTGAAGGGAGGGGAGAAATTATACATGGGGAGGGGTAGAGGAAGGAGAGAGTATACCTGGGCAGGGGGAGCTTATACCGGAGGCATAGTTAGCAACAGTCCTGAATTTGCAGGGACTGTCCTGAATCTACAGAGGCAGTCCCGGCAAATTACTGTCCCAGACGTGTCTCAGCCACTGCCATATTCAATTGTATCTGCGTCCACAGGATGCAGATACAATTGAATACTATGGCAGAGCCGGAAAGTATCAGCTTCCTGCTCTGCCATTCACCCATCCAGGAGCGGAATCCCCGGCCAGAGAGTTGCCAACACTCTGGCCGGGGATTCCTTTCCTAGCGGTAGCCCCTGAGTTCACTGTCCATATATGGACAGTGAGGTCAGGGTCTCCTACTGGACTGGAATCCCCTGTAGAGAGTGCCACACACTCCCCTGTAGTTAGCGCCGAACATACCCCATGTAGATAGCGCCACACACACACTCCCCTGTAGATAGTGCCACACACTGCCCCCTGTAGATAGCACCACACAATCCCATGTAGATAGCGCCACACCCACCCTGTAGATAGCGCCACCCCCCCTGTAGATAGCGCCACACCCACCCCTGCAGATAGCGCCACACACAGCCCCCTTTAGATAGCGCTACACACAGCCCCCTGTAGATAGCGCCACACACAGCCCCCTGTAGATAGTGCCACACACACCCGCCTGTACATAGTGCCACACACACACCAGTACATAGTGCCACACACACCCCTGTAGATAGTGCCACACACCCCCTGTAGATAGTGCCACACACCTCCCCTGTAGATAGCGCCACACACAGCCCCCTGTAGATAGCGCCACACACAACCCCTGTAGATAGTGCCACACACCCCCCCTCTGTAGATAGTGCCCCACACCCCCTGTAGATAGTGCCCCACACCCCCCCAGTAGATAGTGCCACACACACACCCTGTAGATAGTGCCACACACCCCCCTGTAGATAGTGCCACACACTGCCCCCTGTAGATAGCTCCAGACACAGCCCCCCTGTAGATAAAAGTCTAAATGCTAAACTCTGGCCACAGGTAGGGGTCTGGTGGAAAGGTGTCTGAATTACCTAACAGGTCTGGTCTAGGATCTGAATTTTTTTCTGGTTTGGTGTCTGAATTAATTTTGTTGTGTGGTTTTTACACAGATAACGTGTGTGCAGCGTGTGAAGAGAATGTAAAAGCATCATCCAGACATGCCCGTGGCGGTGGGAGATCCTAGGGACTACATTTTGGTGAGTGACTCTCCTGTGTATAGGGCTTCAGTGCAATGATTTTTGTTTATATTGCCCTCCTACACCCTGACAGATTCTATGTGCGCACGCGCGCACACACACACTTGTCTCTTCCCTGTCACTCCACAGAGCCCCTGTGAGGTTACGTCTCCCCCCTGGCTACCACTGCTACCTTCAGTTCTCCCAGCCCTGGCACTTAGTCTCTCCCCTTTGCCCTCCGACACCCACCTCCTGTCTCTGCCCTGCTCCTCCAAAGAGTTTTCTTTTTAATGTGCCCTACCTCCCGCCCCTTTACATTTCACCCCCCCTCCTAATAACGAGGGGGCCCAGACTCATTGGCAGTATGAGGCCCAGAAATTCCTGATGGCAGCCCTGGGCAGAGGGACACTAGTAACAGCTTGGATCCTTTCAGGTGTAAGGTGTCGAATACCAGGAGAAATACAGTGTCCTAAAAATACAACAGTTTGCTGACAAAGTTGAAGCTTCGCTTTGCTGGCCTTGCAGCCTGACTGTGTTAGGAAACAGAGCAAAGAAACACTGGAGCTCTCGCATTGCTGCCTGGAGGGGCAGCAAAGGAGGAGATCATCCACATATTGTAGTAGAACTACTCCTGGGCCGGGGTCCCAGTCACTGAAAATCTGAGTCATAGCAGAGGTATACATACTGGGGGAGTTGTGAGCCCCCTGGGGTAATACCTTCCAAGCAAGTTGTGCATAATTGTGCGTGAAGGCGAAAAGATACCAACAGTCAGGATGAAGAGGAACAGAGAAAAAAGCATTAGCCAGATCTACTACCGTAAACCAGCATGACG